>NC_048585.1:14903599-14911099 GCF_013265735.2 Oncorhynchus mykiss
ACATCCCACTGTAGCCCCATAATAAAAACAACAGCCTTATTCAACATCCCACTGTAGCCCCATAATAAAAACAACAGCCTTATTCAACATCCCACTGTATCCCCATAATAAAAACAACAGCCTTATTCAACATCCCACTGTAGCCCCATAATAAAAACAACAGCCTTATTCAACATCCCACTGTAGCCCCATAATAAAAACAACAGCCTTATTCAACATCCCACTGTAGCCCCATAATAAAAACAACAGCCTTATTCAACATCCCACTGTAGCCCCATAATAAAAACAACAGCCTTATTCAACATCCCACTGTAGCCCCATAATCAAACAACATCCTTATTCAACATCCCACTGTAGCCCCATAATCAAACAACGGTCTTATTCAACATCCCACTGTAGCCCCATAATCAAACAACAGCCTTATTCAACATCCCACTGTAGCCCCATAATAAAAACAACAGCCTTATTCAACATCCCACTGTAGCCCCATAATCAAACAACGGTCCTATTCAACATCCCACTGTAGCCCCATAATCAAACAACAGCCTTATTCAACATCCCACTGTAGCCCCATAATTAAACAACAGCCCTATTCAACATCCCACTGTAGCCCCATAATAAAAACAACAGCCTTATTCAACATCCCACTGTAGCCCCATAATCAAACAACAGCCTTATTCAACATCCCACTGTAGCCCCATAATCAAACAACAGCCTTATTCAACATCCCACTGTAGCCCCATAATAAAAACAACAGCCTTATTCAACATCCCACTGTATCCCCATAATTAAACAGCCTTATTCAACATCCCACTGTAGCCCCATAATAAAAACAACAGCCTTATTCAACATCCCACTGTAGCCCCATAATAAAAACAACAGCCTTATTCAACATCCCACTGTATCCCCATAATCAAACAACGGTCCTATTCAACATCCCACTGTATCCCCATAATTAAACAGCCCTATTCAACATCCCACTGTATCCCCATAATCAAACAACGGTCCTATTCAACATCCCACTGTATCCCCATAATTAAACAGCCCTATTCAACATCCCACTGTATCCCCATAATTAAACAGCCTTATTCAACATCCCACTGTAGCCCCATAATCAAACAGCCCTATTCAACATCCCACTGTAGCCCCATAATCAAACGGTCCTATTCAACATCCCACTGTATCCCCATAATCAAACGGTCCTATTCAACATCCCACTGTATCCCCATAATCAAACAGCCTTATTCAACATCCCACTGTAGCCCCATAATCAAACAGTCCTATTCAACATCCCACTGTATCCCCATAATCAAACAGCCCTATTCAACATCCCACTGTATCCCCATAATCAAACAGCCCTATTCAACATCCCACTGTAGCCCCATAATCAAACAGCCTTATTCAACATCCCACTGTATCCCCATAATCAAACAGTCCTATTCAACATCCCACTGTATCCCCATAATCAAACAGTCCTATTCAACATCCTACTGTATCCCCATAATCAAACAGCCTTATTCAACATCCCACTGTATCCCCATAATTAAACAGCCCTATTCAACATCCCACTGTAGCCCCATAATCAAACAGCCCTATTCAACATCCCACTGTATCCCCATAATCAAACAGACCTATTCAACATCCCACTGTATCCCCATAATCAAACAGCCCTATTCAACATCCCACTGTAGCCCCATAATCAAACAGTCCTATTCAACATCCCACTGTATCCCCATAATCAAACAGCCCTATTCAACATCCCACTGTATCCCCATAATCAAACAGCCCTATTCAACATCCCACTGTAGCCCCATAATCAAACAGCCTTATTCAACATCCCACTGTATCCCCATAATCAAACAGTCCTATTCAACATCCCACTGTATCCCCATAATCAAACAGTCCTATTCAACATCCTACTGTATCCCCATAATCAAACAGCCTTATTCAACATCCCACTGTATCCCCATAATTAAACAGCCCTATTCAACATCCCACTGTAGCCCCATAATCAAACAGCCTTATTCAACATCCCACTGTATCCCCAGAATCAAACAGTCCTATTCAACATCCCACTGTATCCCCATAATCAAACAGTCCTATTCAACATCCCACTGTATCCCCATAATCAAACAGTCCTATTCAACATCCCACTCTATCCCCATAATCAAACAGTCCTATTCAACATCCCACTGTAGCCCCATAATCAAACAGCCCTATTCAACATCCCACTGTATCCCCATAATCAAACAGCCCTATTCAACATCCCACTGTATCCCCATAATCAAACAGCCCTATTTAACATCCCACTGTATCCCCATAATCAAACAGTCCTATTCAACATCCTACTGTATCCCCATAATCAAACAGTCCTATTCAACATCCCACTGTATCCCCATAATCAAACAGCCCCATTCAACATCCCACTGTATCCCCATAATCAAACAGCCCTATTCAACATCCCACTGTATCCCCATAATCAAACAACCCTATTCAACATCCCACTGTATCCCCATAATCAAACAGTCCTATTCAACATCCCACTGTATCCCCATAATCAAACAACCTATTCAACATCCCACTGTATCCCCATAATCAAACAGTCCTATTCAACATCCCACTGTATCCCCATAATCAAACAGCCCTATTCAACATCCCACTGTATCCCCATAATCAAACAGCCCTATTCAACATCCCACTGTATCCCCATAATCAAACAGTCCTATTCAACATCCCACTGTATCCCCATAATCAAACAGTCCTATTCAACATCCCACTGTATCCCCATAATCAAACAACCTATTCAACATCCCACTGTATCCCCATAATCAAACAGTCCTATTCAACATCCCACTGTATCCCCATAATCAAACAGCCCTATTCAACATCCCACTGTATCCCCATAATCAAACAGCCCTATTCAACATCCCACTGTATCCCCATAATCAAACAGTCCTATTCAACATCCCACTGTATCCCCATAATCAAACAGCCCTATTCAACATCCCACTGTATCCCCATAATCAAACAGCCCTATTCAACATCCCACTGTAGCCCCATAATCAAACAGCCCTATTCAACATCCCACTGTAGCCCCATAATCAAACAGCCCTATTCAACATCCCACTGTATCCCCATAATCAAACAGCCCTATTCAACATCCCACTGTATCCCCATAATCAAACAGCCCTATTCAACATCCCACTGTATCCCCATAATCAAACAGCCCTATTCAACATCCCACTGTAGCCCCATAATCAAACAGTCCTATTCAACATCCCACTGTATCCCCATAATCAAACAGCCCTATTCAACATCCCACTGTATCCCCATAATCAAACAGCCTTATTCAACATCCCACTGTATCCCCATAATCAAACAGCCTTATTCAACATCCCACTGTATCCCCATAATCAAACAGCCCTATTCAACATCCCACTGTAGCCCCATAATCAAACAGCCCTATTCAACATCCCACTGTATCCCCATAATCAAACAGTCCCATTCAACATCCCACTGTATCCCCATAATTAAACAGCCTTATTCAACATCCCACTGTATCCCCATAATTAAACAGCCTTATTCAACATCCCACTGTATCCCCATAATTAAACAACAGCCCTATTCAACATCCCACTGTATCCCCATAATTAAACAGCCTTATTCAACATCCCACTGTATCCCCATAATTAAACAGCCTTATTCAACATCCCACTGTATCCCCATAATTAAACAACAGCCCTATTCAACATCCCACTGTATCCCCATAATCAAACAGCCTTATTCAACATCCCACTGTAGCTCCTAATCAAACGGCCCTATTCAACATCCCACCTACTGATTAGTATCACAAAATCAGGAGAAAAGGTAGGCATCCATTTTCTATATTCTCTGGGGAAAAATACAATGTATATCTTCTTGAGATTTAACAGGTAGGCCTAGAGTCGTCGCTAATATTAGTACATTTGAGTCATTGAGACGTTAGCTCTAATCCTTTTATAAAGAGAGAGAGAGAGATTCAACCCAATCAAATTCACTCTACAAACTATGAATATGCACTGTTGGAGATTGCCCATCCACACTTTATTTGCTCCAAGCCCAATAAGGGCTATTTCCTGTATCATCTCCCACATCAATAACAATTAACCAGCTATCACCAGCCAGAGATGAGCCCACTGCTACTTTCATTAGGTTTCATTTCACGTTAAACTCCCTCATATAACGGGACATTTATACCAATTAAAACATCATTAATTTTTCTTATAACGGGGAATTCTCATCAGGCACCCGCATGGTCGACTCTGAGCCTGTGAAATCGGTGCCTCACAGCTAGAAGTTGTTCAATTATCACTGTCCATCACTGTTATTAGGGAATAAATAACTAGCTTGTCAGTTCAGAGTTGATGTGCTTTTCTCTCCACTATACTTTTAATTTGTCCTCGACTCTGAGAAACAGTCTTGTCACATGTTGTTACCATTACTAACAAGAGATTTGACTGGACTACTGCGTCAAGCACTAATGAGAGACAGTGTTATTTGTTTACCGAGCGTGAGCACAAACAACGACAGCTTTAATTCTGCCCGTAACCCCACTGTGCCTTTCATTTGCTTTTATACTGTTGAATTAGAATGCATTGATGGAAACCACTTTGAGATATGCGTTTTGTTCTATGTCAGGGATTTAACGAGGAACAATGTTTAGGACCTGAACTGAAGTGAAATTCAGTCAGGCAGATGATAGGGCAGCTCTTACCTCCAGGTCCCTGAGAACAGGGTGCTCCTCTATGCCAGGGAAGAGGACCCTCATGGTGTAGGCCCTGTAGTCCAGGAAGGGGATGCCCACTCCGTCCAGGTCACTGGTCAACTCATGGATGTCTGTCTGCAGCTCGGCAAAGGCTGAGGGGATAAACGGACAAACAGTCTCCTTAAAGGTAGAGTCAGCGACATGACGTATAGTTGAAGTCGGATGTACATACACCTTAGCCAAATACATTTAAACTCAGTTTTTCACAATTCCTGACATTTAATCGTAGTAAAAATCCCCTGTCTTAGGTCAGTTAGAATCACCACTTTATTTTAAGAATGTGAAATGTCATCATAATGGGGTCAAAAGTTTACATACACTCAATTAGTATTTGGTAGCATTGTCTTCAAATTGTTTAACTTGGGTCAAACGTTTTGGGTAGCCTTCCACAAGCTTCCCACAATAAGTTGGGTGAATTTTGGCCCATTCCTCCTGACAGAGCTGGTGTAACTGAGTCAGGTTTGTTGGCCTCCTTGCTCGCACAGGCTTTTTCAGTTCTGCCCACACATTTTCTATAGGATTGAGGTCAGGGCTTTGTGATGGCCACTCCAATACCTTGACTTTGTTGTCTTTAAGCCATTTTCCACAACTTTGGAAGTATGCTTGGGATCATTGTCCATATATCCACATACTTTTCCTACCTTATGATGTCATCTATTTTGTGAAGTGCACCAGCCCCTCCTGCAGCAAAGCACCCCCACAACATGATGCTGCCACCCCCGTGCTTCACGGTTGGGATGGTGTTCTTCGGCTTGCAAGCCTCCCCCTTTTTCCTCCAAACATAACAATGGTCATTATGGCCATTTTTGTTTCATCAGACCATAGGAAATTTCCCTAAAAAGTTCGATCTTTGTTCCCAATGTGCAGTTGCAAACCATAGTCTGGCTTCTTCCTTGCTGAGTGGCCTTTTAGGTTATGTCGATATAGGGCTAGTTTTACTGTGGATATAGATACTTTTGTACCTGTTTCCTCCAGCATCTTCACAAGGTGCTTTGCTGTTGTTCTGGGATTGATTTGCACTTTTCGCACCAAACTATGTTTATCTCTAGGAGACAGAACGTGTCTCCTTCCTGAACGGTATGACGGCTGCGTGGTCCCATAGTGTTTATACTTGCGTACTATTGTTTGTACAGATGAACCAGACTTGTGGAGGTCTACATTTTTTTTCCTGAGGTCTTGGCTGATTTCTTTTGATTTTCCCATGATGTCAAGCAAAGAGGCACTGAGTTTGAAGGTAGGCCTTGAAATATATCCACAGGTACACCTCCAATTGACTCAAATTATGTCAATTAGCTTATCAGAAGCTTCTAAAGCCATGACATAATTTTCTGGTATTTTCCGAGCTGTTTAAAGGCACAGCCAAGTTAGTGTATGTAAACTTCTGACCCACTGGAATTGTGATACAGTGAATTATAAGTGAATTAATCTGTCTGTAAACAATTGTTGGAAAAATTACTTGTGTCATGCACAAAGTAGATGTCCTAACCACCTTGCCAAAACTGTAGTTTGTTAACAAGAAATTTGTAGTGTGGTTGAAAAACGAGTTTTAATGACTCCAACCTAAGTGTATTTACACTTCCGACTTCAACTGTAGATACACAGAGTAAAGAGCATATTGGGTCAATTTCCGCAACAACTAAGAGCTTTGGAGCGTGAGGCTAAACTTCTCCACTGTTTCTGTCCCGTGGGTACCACGTTGTAACAGCGGGAGGTGAACCCGTGCACACGTGCAGATACTGTGTGAGAGCGATGTCTTGCATCTTGCCCATCACAAACTGTGGTGCTGCTCATGCAACAGCATTTCGCTGACTCTATTGACAGTGTTGGAAAAAGTACTCAATCATCATACTTGAGTAAAAGCAAAGATACCTTAATAAAAAATGACATCATTGACAAATGAAACGTGTGTTTATTGAGTACACCAGATCAGAGACAGTAGGGACGACCTGGGATTGTTCTCTTGATAAGTGTGTGAATTGGAATTTTACTTTTGGGTGTCATGGAAAATGTATGGAGTAAAAATAATGTGAATCCTTACCCTCTTTACACTCCAGGGCCACACGAGACTCTAGGTTGTCCATCTGCATCTGTAGCCTCTTCAGGGTGAGGTCGCTCTCGCGTGACTTGCGTTTATATGCAATGAGCACTATCACAATGAAGAGGATGAGCAGGGCACCGGCGCCGGCGATGCTGATGATGGCCGTGCTGCTCAGCGGACTGTCTGACGTGATGTGGACTACGCCCGGGGAGAACTCGATGCCGCCCACACGGGCCTGGGAAGGGAGAGACAGGGGAGAAGGGTTAGAGACAGGGGAGAGGGGTTAGAGACAGGGGAGAGGGGTTAGAGACAGGAGAGAGGGGTTAGAGACAGGGGAGAGGGGTTAGAGACAGGGGAGAGGGGAGAGAGGAGAGAGACAGGGGAGAGGGGTTAGAGACAGGGGAGAGGGGCGAGAGGGGGGAGAGAGAGGGGAGAGGGGTTAGAGACAGGGGAGAGGGGTTAGAGACAGGGGAGAGGGGAGAGAGACAGGGGAGAGGGGCGAGAGGGGGGAGAGAGAGGGGAGAGGGGTTAGAGACAGGGGAGAGGGGAGAGAGACAGGGGAGAGGGGCGAGAGGGGGGAGAGAGAAAGGGAGAGGGGTTAGAGACAGGGGAGAGGGGTTAGAGACAGGGGAGAGTGGGGAAAGACAGGGGAGAGGGG
>NC_048585.1:14921099-14928599 GCF_013265735.2 Oncorhynchus mykiss
TCACTAACTCTCTCTGCATCTCTCTCTCTGTCTCACTATCTCTCTCTGCATCTCTCTCTCTGTCTCACTAACTCTCTCTGCATCTCTCTCTCTGGCTCACTAACTCTCTCTGCATCATTAGCTCTCTCTCTCTCTGTATCTCTCTCTATGTATCTCTCTCTCTTTATCTCTCTCTCTTTATCTCTCTCTCTGTATCTCTCTCTGTATCTCTCTCTCTGTATCTCTCTCTCTATACAGTGGCTTGTGAAAGTATTCACCCCCCCTGGCATTTTTCCTATTCTGTTTGCCTTACAACCTGGGATTAAAATGGTTTTTGGGGGGGTTTGTATCAACATGCTCTTTTAAGATGCAAAATATTATTGCGAAACAAACAAGAAATAAGACAAAAAAAACGGAAAACTTGAGCGTGTGTAACAGTACAAGTTTTAGACCGTCCCCTCGCCCATAACCGGGCGCGAACTAGGGACTTTCTGCACACATCAACAGTCACCCTCGAAGCATCGTTACCCATCGCGCCACAAAAGCCGCGGCCCTTGCAGAGCAAGGGGAACTACTACTTCAAGGTCTCAGAGCAAGTGACGTCACTGATTGAAACGCTATTTAGCGCCCACGCTAACTAAGCTAGCCGTTTCACATCCGTTACACTCACCCCCCTTTTGACCTTCCTCCTTTTTCCGCAGCAACCAGTAATCCGGGTCAACAGCATCAATGTAACAGTACAAGTTTTAGACCGTCCCCTCGCCCATACCCGGGCGCGAACTAGGGACTTTCTGCACACATCAACAGTCACCCTCAAAGCAGCGTTACCCATCGCGCCACAAAAGCCGCGGCCCTTGCAGAGCAAGGGGAACTACTACTTCAAGGTCTCAGAGCAAGTGACGTCACTGATTGAAACGCTATTTAGCGCCCACGCTAACTAAGCTAGCCGTTTCACATCCGTTACACGTGCATAACTATTCACCCCCCCCCAAAAAAGTCAATACTTTGTAGAGTCACCTTCTACAGCAATTACAGCTGTAAGTCTCTAGGGGCATGTGTCTATAAGCTTGGCACATCTAGCCACTGGGATTTTTGCCCATTCTTCAAGGCAAAACTGCTCCAGCTCCTTCAAGATGAATGGGTTCTGCTGGTGTACAGCAATCTTTAAATCATACCACAGATTCTCAATTGGATTGAGGTCTGGGCTTTGACTAGGCCATTCCAAGACATTTAAATGTTTCCCCTTAAACCACTCAAGCGTTGTTTTAGCAGTATGCTTAGGGTCATTGTCCTGCTGGAAGATGAACCTCCATCCCAGTCTCAAATCTTTGGAAGACTGAAACAGGTTTCCCTCAAGAATCTCCCTGTATTTAGCACCATCCATTATTCCTTAAATCCTGACCAGTTTCCCACCCAGTCCCTGCCGATGTAAAACATCCCCACAGTGCTGGTGATGCTGGGGATGGTGTTCTCGGGGTGATGTGAGGTGTTGGGTTTGCACCAGACATAGCCTTTTCCTTGATGGACAAAAAGCTAACTTTTAGTCTCATCTGACCAGAGTACCTTCTTCCATATGTTTGGGGAGTCTCCCACATGCCTTTTGGTGAACACCAAATGTGTTTACTTATTTTTTTATTTAAGCAATGGCTTTTTTCTGGCCACTCTTCCATAAAGCCCAACTCTGTGGAGTGTACGGCATAAAGTGGTCCTATGGACAGATACTCTAATCTTCGCTGTGGAGCGTTGCAGCTCCTTCAGGGTTATCTTTGTTGCTTCTCTGATTAATGCCCTCCTTGTCTGGTCCGTGAGTTTTGGTGGGCGGCCCTCTCTTGGCAGGTTTGTTGTAGTGCCACATTCTTTCAATTTTTTAAATAATGGATTTAATGGTGCTCCGTGGCATGTTCAAAGTTTAGGATATTTATTTATAACCCAACCCTTATCGGTACTTCTCCACAACTTTGTCCCTGACCTGTTTGGAGAACTCCTTGGTCTTCATGGTGCCATTTGCTTGGTGGTGCCCCTTGCTAAGTGGTGATGCAGACTCTGGGGCCTTTCAGAACAGGTGTATATATACTGAGATCATGTGACAGATCATGTGACACTTAGATTGCACACGGGTGGACTTTATTTAACTAATTATGTGACTTCTGAAGGTAATTGGTTGCACCAGATCTTATTTAGGGGCTTCATAGCAAAGGGGGTGAATACATATGTACGCACAACTTTTCCATTTTTATTTTTTTTGAATTTTTTGAAACAATATATATATTTTTTCATTTCACTTCACCAAGTTGGACTATTTTGTCCATTACATGGAATACAAATAAAAATCAATTTCAATTACAGGTTGTAATGCAACAGAATAGGAAAAACGCAAAGGGTATGAATGCTTTTGCAAGGCACTGTATCTCTCTCTGTAGCTCTCTCTCTGGGCCACTATATCTCTCTCTCTGTAGCTCTCTCTCTATGTCTCTCTCTCTGGGCCACTATATCTCTCTCTCTGTAGCTCTCTCTCTGGGCCACTATATCTATCTCTCTGTAGCTCTCTCTCTGTAGCTCTCTCTGGGCCACTATATCTCTCTCTCTGTAGCTCTCTCTCTTTGCCACTATATCTCTCTCTCTGTAGCTCTCTCTCTGGGCCACTATATCTCTCTCTCTGTAGCTCTCTCTCTGTACCTCTCTCTCTGGGCCACTATTTCTCTCTCTGTAGCTCTCTCTCTGGGCCACTATATCTCTCTCTCTGTAGCTCTCTCTCTGTAGCTCTCTCTCTGGGCCACTATATCTCTCTCTCTGTAGCTCTCTCTCTGGGCCACTATATCTCTCTCTCTGTAGCTCTTTCTCTCTGGGCCACTATATCTCTCTCTCTGGGCCACTATATCTCTCTCTCTGTAGCTCTCTCTCTGGGCCACTATATATCTCTCTCTGTAGCTCTCTCTCTCTGGGCCACTATATCTCTCTCTCTGTAGCTCTCTCTCTCTGGGCCACTATATCTCTCTCTCTGTAGCTCTCTCTCTCTGTAGCTCTCCCTCTGGGCCACTATATCTCTCTCTGTAGCTCTCTCTCTCTGGGCCACTATATCTCTCTCTCTGTAGCTCTCTCTCTCTGTAGCTCTCTCTCTGTAGCTCTCCCCCTGGGCCACTATATCTCTCTCTCTGTAGCTCTCTCTCTCTCTGGGCCACTATATATCTCTCTCTGTAGCTCTCTCTCTGTAGCTCTCTCTCTCTGGGCCACTATATCTCTCTCTCTTTAATATTCTGTCTCTTGTTACGACTTGGAGAAAATCAACAGTATGGTAGGTGACAGAACACACAATGAGGGCCTCTAGCAAAACTTTGCCACCTGGAGAATCTCTCTGAGGCATTTCACATCTCCACTGTAACCTCTGCTACACGGTCCGCCACGCAAACAAATCCCCCTCTGAGCAAAACCTGTCATTTTAATTGGTTCCTCACGACGGCGGTACATCAAACCAGACAAATCATGGGGGGTGCGGCTGACCCGGTGTCGGCGCATGCGTCACACGTCTGTAACTGCAGAGAACGCTGTGTGTGTGTGTGTGAGTGAATTGGCCAGATAGTGGGGAAGCGGACAAGTATTTTCAAAACAAGCATGGTTATATATAAATATCGCCCAGGCAGTATCAAAATGATTGCAAAGATCATAGTCGAAAATGAGAAACTGGGACGTGGCAAATTAACTTGGCGAATATACAGGGTTTTGATTCAAGGGGGCTTTTGAAGTGCGGCCATCTGTACTTGGAGCAACAATGGCTCCCTACGCTTATTCTATTGGAGCACAGCTGCAGAACGGTGGCGGTCTCTTCGATGGACCAGGAAGATAGCATTACTGCCTTTTGTCTCTCCCCATGCCTTTCAATCAGACCTCAGATCAGATCTCAGGGCTGGTTAGGGAACTCCCATGGGTACTGTGGTTCCAGGGGGAATCTGATAGTTTGGTTTATGTATGGTTCACCTCACGTTGAAACTCATGATCTTTTTGTTTTCTGTTGGGGTGGAGAGATACAGGAAAACAAGGCTTTCTGTCTAGGGTGGAGAGAACCAGGGAACTAGGATTTCTGTCTTCGTGGAGGGATACAGGAAACAGGGATTTCTGTCTGGGGTGGAGGAATACAGGGATCAGGGATTTTGTCTGGGGTGGAGGGATACAGGGTGACAGGGCTTTCTGTCTGGGGTGGAGGGATACAGGGAAACAGGGCTTTCTCTGTTATTGGAATCTACTGTAATACAACCTCTTCGTCTCTCTGCTGTAGGAGTGCATTCCTTGTCCATACATCGCTATCCGTTCCAGACTTGGAAAACATATCTGGAGGATTTTCATTGGTTTCCTGTGGGGATTTGACCTTAGTTCCCACGAGTGTGTAAAGGGTTGAGGCTATTGACCGTTGGTTAGAGGTGTCTTTGACCTCTCATTGACCATGTTCTACTCACGTTGACCGTCTCTCGACCGTTGGTTAGAGGTGTCTTTGACCTCTCATTGACCATGTTCTACTCACGTTGACCGTCTCTCGGCCGTTGGTTAAAGGTGTCTTTGACCTCTCATTGACCATGTTCTACTCACGTTGACCGTCTCTCGACCGTTGTACTTGGCTCTGATGAGGGGGCTCTGTATGATGTCCAGGTTGGTGCCGGTCACGGTCACAGGTGTGTGTCCACTGTGGTAGAGAGAGGGGAGAGCGGCACCACCATGGCTTGCTTGGTCACACACTCACACTTATGATTGGCTTTTATAATTGCCTGAATGGTCCCATTTCCTGCTCCCCTGTCGTCTCACCTGAAGATGCTCCACTCAGGTTCCAGCTTGATGATAGTGGGGTCCTCCACGTACTCAAACTTCAAGTCTCTCTGTATGCGGGCCTTGTCCACCGTCACTGACACACTGACGTTTCCATATCCTTGCAGCGAGGCGTGGGAGCGACACGTGATCCACTGGCCGCCCCTCCTATGGCAGAGAGAGAGAGAGAAGTATTTTACCCCAATGGTCTCACCGGTCTGCCCTACTACTACCTGAAAGTACAACTGTGACCTGTAACCAACTTATGCTACAATGTAGCTGACGTTATGATAATGGACTAGACTACGAAGCATCTGAATATAACAATGAAGGGGAAAGGTCACCAGGTGTTCACATGAAAACTTCCCAGAATCCTTCTTCAAATCAACAATAACAACAGTAGAATCAAAGACACTTTTCTAAACCTAGGAATGTTTGGGCTTTTTCCTCAAGACATCTCTCTGCCAGGCAGCCAGCAGGGATCTCGTCCTTTAGCTTTATTGGGGGAAGCCGTTGGCACGGTCTGATTTTTATAGACGTTATTGATTAGGGATCAGGAAGTCTTTCAGAAGTCTTAATGTGGCTATGGATTTTCACCACAGGGCCAGAGGATGACAACATGCACAGCTGATCGCCTTTTGAGTGACAGAAGATCAGACTCAGAGATATATGTGAATAGATGTGATAGATAATCT
This sequence comes from Oncorhynchus mykiss, assembly GCF_013265735.2. NCBI lineage: Eukaryota > Metazoa > Chordata > Actinopteri > Salmoniformes > Salmonidae > Oncorhynchus > Oncorhynchus mykiss. Next base: position 14,926,565 of record NC_048585.1, read on the forward strand.
GATTGCCCGAACTTGACCACCCCCCCCCCTCTCTCTCTCTCGCTCACTCTCTCTCTCTTGCTCTCTCGCTCTGTCGCTCTCTCACTCTGTATAAAAATCAATGTCCCTGGTCCACTCTTGAGTGACAATCAGATCAGACTCAGAGATAATTGTGATAGATAATGTTATTGGCCAATAATCTGATTAGCCCCTCCCGCCTGCCTACCTGTGATAGGTGCACTTCTGGTCCTTGAACATGATGGACACGTTGCTCCCGGCGTCCAGGTTGCTACCGGTGATGTTGACGATGGTTCCCCCGGAGACGGGCCCTCGGCTGGGCTTCAGGCTGATCAGTCTGGTGACCTAGGGATCAAAGGTCAAGGTCAAAGAAAGATCGTCCAATCAGATGCGTCTATAAAAATAATGTCAACCAATCACATCGCAGTGAGAGAACAGAACAGGAACAAGCGGAGGAGTTGAAGTATAAATCTCGCAACAGTTTATCTGCTCTGTCGTAATCTCATAATAATCTCATAATAATCTTATAATCAGTGTATTTTCATGGTACGACATCTAACCTAACATGATGTAATCCTGTTATATGGGCCTGTTAAGAAATAAGGCTCCCCTTAATGTGTGTGTGTTCAATTGATATCGCTTCATAAAATAAGCACATATTGGTAACGATCAGGCTGTATTTCAGTGGGTGAGAGACATGCTCTTAATGTTTGATAAAGTGTGTACATGGGGAGAGTGCGGAGTGTGTGTGTGTGTGTGTGTGTGTGTGTGTGTGTGTGTGTGTGTGTGTGTGTGTGTGTGTGTGTGTGTGTGTGTGTGTGTGTGTGTGTGTGTGTGTGTGCTTGTGCTTGTGCGTGTGTATATATAGAAAGCAGATTATATGGCCCTTCCTGGTCCATTTTCCCCCTGGAGACATTAAGAACTGCCTGTCTCCTCACACTAGTGTTCTATGTAGGGAAGTGAGGAGTACAGCTCTTATGACACAGTGAGACATACAAACAACAGGGTCTACAGAATTAAATCAATTACATGGCCTAGATATTGCTAGATCACTAACTAAGTGAACAACATACATTCTATAATCTATATTCTATAATGACTTTTTCCAACCAAATAAACCATATACAAAATATACATTATGTTCTCTATGCTTCATATGGCAGACACACACATCTACAATATCTGTTGGTCTGACAGACATTACTCACCACGAAGTAGTAGTACTTGGAGTATACAGCCCTGAACTCTTTTGGACACTCTCTGACCCCCACACCCCCCACACACACCTCCACGTAGTTGGCGAACTGGCTCGGCGTTGCCACCGCCATCTCACACACTATCCTACAAACAGGAGGAAGTGTTGATGATTCATTATGCTTCTACAATGCAGTTATGTACAGACACACACACACACACACACACACAGCATTGTTTAATTTCTTCTTTCTCATTCTCATGATTTTAATACAGAATAGACATTTTGGTCTAACCCACACATTTAACACAACGACAGGTCAGTGCCACACATCAAATGAACTCAAACTGCTGAAAGTGTTTAAACCGGCTTCTCACCACACCTATCTCTTCACACTTACACATTTCCTCCCCAGCCCTTCTCTATAGGAACGCTGAGGTAGTGAATAGAGGAGGAAGGCTTGTTAAGGTCATATGAATATGAATGGAGGTTTTGGCAGGGAGTTGGCAGCATGGGGCCTCCAAATCCCTGCCAGATAACACATTATTATATTCAAGTCTTAACCTGGGATTAGGTGGGTTCTCATAAAGCCCCTCTCTGCCTGATGGTTTAAAATCAGTGCTGCACAGCAGAATGATCTCACACAACAGCACTGCAGCAAACTGTCTAGTGGAGTTCAATGGAGAGCTCACTTGATAAAGGTGTGTGTGTGTGTGTGTGTGTGTGTGTGTGTGTGTGTGCGTGTGTGTGTGTGTGTGTGTGTGTGTATGAAATCTCGATTAGGGTGGTCTGTTATGATCCGACGTGGCCTTTCTCTTGTCCAAACACATCACAATCTAAATG
>NC_048585.1:14933599-14983599 GCF_013265735.2 Oncorhynchus mykiss
TCCATCCACCATCCAGTAAGGTCAGGAGTGTTTATACCACACACAGGGCTAACCCTGAGAACAGGAACAGTTAAACGGGTGTGTGTTCCGTTCTGAGGTGAGTGATAAACAGGGTGAATGGGCGCTCTTAGCCTAGCTCACTGGGTTAACCATGTGTGTGACTGATCCCTCAGTAGCAGGCAGATGTGGAGTTCTATCAGCATTGGCAAGTTGTGTGTATAAGCAGACTAACACATTGGGATGAGTAATGAGCAATGAGTAATGAGTAATGAGCAATGAGTAATGAGTAATGACCAATGCGTAATGAGTAATGACCAATGAGTAATGAGTAATGAGTAATGACCAATGAGTAATGAGTAATGACCAATGCGTAATGAGTAATGACCAATGAGTAATGAGTAATGAGTAATGACCAATGCGTAATGAGTAATGACCAATGAGTAATGAGTAATGAGTAATGACCAATGAGTAATGAGTAATGATCAATGAGTAATGAGTAATGTGTGTAACGGCTTTCTTTTATCTCCTCCTCGGACGAGGAGGTGTAGCAAGGATCGGACCAAAATGCGGCGTGTAGATTGCGATCCATGTTTATTTAAACTGAAGCAACACGAATCTAAATACAAACACTACAAAACAATAAACGTAACGAAAACCGAAACAGCCTAATACTGGTGCACAAACACACAGAACAAGGACATCAAGACACTAAGGACAATCACCCACAAAACACTCAAAGAATATGGCTGCCTAAATATGGTTCCCAATCAGAGACAACGATAAACACCTGCCTCTGATTGAGAACCACTTCAGACAGCCATAGACTTAACTAGAACACCCCACTAAGCTACAATCCCAATACCAACACACCACATACAAAAACCCATGCCACACCCTGGCCTGACCAAATAAATGAAGATAAACACAAAATACTTTGACCAGGGCGTGACAATGTGTAATGAGTAATGAGTAATGACCGATGAGTAATGAGTAATGAGTAATGACCGATGAGTAATGACTAATGACCAATGAGTAATGACCAATGAGTAATGAGAAATGAGTAATGACCAATGAGTAATGAGTAATGACCAATGACCATTGAGTATAGAGAATTGACCAATGACCATTGATTATTGAGTATTGAGCATTGAGAATTGACCAATGACCAATGACCATTGAGTACTGAGAAATGTCCAATGACCAATGTCCATTAAGTATTGAGTATTGAGTAATGAGTAATGAGTAATGAGTAATGAGTAATGAGTAAATGAGTAATGAGTAATGAGTAATGAGTATTGAGTATTGAGTAATGAGTATTGCACATAGCTGTTACTGTTACTGTCCCTAATTGAAGTCCTGCAGAAAGAAAACTATGATCAAGATTATTCTAATCTTGTCCAAATGAGAGGTGTCTATCAGCTGTCAGAGGGCGACAGTGTGTCTTGTGTTCATAACGTATATGTCGACACCATCAGCAGTCACTCTACTGATGTGACAGTGTGTGTTCTCCCCTGGGTGACAGAGTGTGTTCTCCCCTGGGTGACAGTGTGTGTTCTCCACTGGGTGACAGAGTGTGTTCTCCCCTGGGTGACAGTGTGTGTTCTCCCCTGGGTGACACAGAGTGTGTTCTCCCCTGGGTGACAGAGTGTGTTCTCCCCTGGGTGACAGTGTGTGTCCTCCCCTGGGTGACAGTGTGTGTTCTCCCCTGGGTGACACAGAGTGGGTACTGGTGGTGTGTGTGTGTGTGCGTGTGTGCGTGTGTGTGTGTGTATCTGCATTCTCACCTGGGTGATGCGTGGGTGGGTACACTTGCTGTTGAGTCCATTGCGCTCCAGCCACTGGCTCTCAGGATGGGGACAGTGCTGCTTGAGGGTGCAGCGGTTCTCCCCCTTACACCACACACAGCCAAACAGGGGGTCTGCCTTGAGACACAGGCCACAGCTACCCCTCTGGGCATCACACTTGTACAGGTGAACTGATGGGGGGGGGGGGGGGGGGGGGGGGTCACAGGGAGAGATCAGGTTAACACAGCACGCACATATACTTGATTTCAATCAGTCAATCAATCACATGCATTTATAAAGCCATTTGTACATCAGAGATTGTAACGAAGTGCTTTACACCCAGTCTAGATTTAAAATGATAGCCTTCATGATGTATATTGGTAAATGTGGGTGAGAACTGTTCAGAACTGGTAGATCAATCACAGTCAGCATTTTAGTATTTCCAGAACATGGACAGTATTTGAATCATATTGTGGAAAGCATAATTTGTTGATAATGTATCTCTGTCCCTTGCTCTCTGTCTCAATCCTTCTCTCTTGCTTCTGTCTCACTCCCTCCCCCCCCTCTCTATCTCTTCCTCCCTCCCCCTCTCTCTCTCTCTCTTCCTCCCTACCTTCCTCTCTCTCTTCCTCTTCCTCCCTACCTTCCTCTCTCTCTCTCTTCTTATCTCTCGCTCCCTCCCCCCTCTCTCTCTTCCTCCCTACCTTCCTCTCTCTCTCTTCTTATCTCTCGCTCTCTCCTTCTCTCCCTCATTTAGCTCCTGCGACCAGAAGCTTCTTGCCTCTGCTCATCCACTAGTTTAACATTTCATCTCCATGGAAACCGGACAGGTTTTTAATTGCCATTAGATGCTTGTGTGATTTGTCCATCAAATGATGCCTCCAGAGTAGCCTTCTCCCTGGGTAGCTAATGGGAGAGAAGAGGAGGAGGAATTCATCTTTAAACTCTCCCTCTCTCTCTCCCTCTCTCTCTCCCTCTCTCTCTCCCCGTCTCTCCATGGACACAAAATGTTTCTATATATCCATTCAAATGTGAACACAAATGTGAGCGCAAATAAATCTAATTGCAAAGCCAGCGAGGTGCAGTTAATCATTGTCATTGGTGATTCTATTTGTACTGTATGGGTTTAAACCAACTAGTACCATCATGCATGGTTTAGTCCTTGTACATATATAATATACAGTTGTAGTCGGAAGTTTACATACACCTTAGACAAATACTTTTCGACTCAGTTTTTCACAATTCCTGACATTAAATCCTAGTAAAAAATCCCTCTTAGGTCAGCTAGGATAACCACTTTATTTTAAGAATGTGAAATGTCAGAATAATAGTAGATATAATTATTTAGTTTTTATTTCTTTCATCACATTCCCAGTGGGTCAGAAGTTTACAAACACTCAATTAGTATTTGGTAGCATTGCCTTTAAATTGTTTAACTTGGGTCAAACGTTTTGGGTAGCCTTCCACAAGCTTCCCACAATAAGTTGGGTGAATTTTGGCCCATTCCTCCTGGTGTAACTTAGTCAGGTTTGTAGGCCTCCTTGCTCACACAGGCTTTTTCAGTTCTACCCACACATTTTCTATATGATTGAGGTCAGGGCTTTGTGATGGCCATTCCAATACCTTGACTTTGTTGTCCTTAAGCCATTTTGCCACAACTTTGGAGTATGCTTGGGGTCATTGTCCATTTGGAAGACCCATTTGCAACCAAGCTTTAACTTTCAGACCAATGTCTTGAGATGTTACTTCAATATATCCACATAATTTTCCTACCTCATGATGCCATCTATTTTGTAAAGGGCACCAGTCCCTCCTGCAGCAAAGCAACCCCACATCATGATGCTGCCACCCCTGTGCTTCATGGTTGGGATGGTGTTCTTCGGCTTGCAAGCGTTCCCCTTTTTCCTCCAAATATAATGATGGTCATTATGGCCAAACAGTTCTATGTTTGTTTCATCAGACCAGAGGACATTTCTCCAAAAAGTACGATCTTTGTCCCCATGTGCAGTTGCAAACCGTAGTCTGACTTTTTATGGCGGTTTTGTGCCTGTTTTCTCCAGCATCTTCACAAGGTCCTTTGCTGTTGTTCTGGGATTTAGTTGCACTTTTCATACCAAAGTACGTTCATCTCTAGGAGACAGAACGCGTATCAGAAGCTTTTAAAGCCATGACATAATTTTCTGGAATTTTCCAAGCTGTTTAAAGGCACAGTCAACTTAGTGTATGTTAACTTCTAACCCACTGGAATTGTGATACAGGGAATTAAAAGTGAAATAATCTGTCTGTAAACAATTGTTGGAAAAATTACTTGTGTCATGCACAACGTAGATGTCCTAACCGACTTGCCAAAACTGTAGTTTGTTAACTTCTCTAGGGTAGAGGGCAGCATTTGGAATTTTGGATGAAATGCGTGCCCAAATTAAACTGCCTTCTACTCAGGCCCAGAAGATAGGATATGCATATAATTTGTAGATGTGGATAGAAAACACTCTAAAGTTTACAAAACTGTTTAAAAAGTGTCTGTGAGTATGACAGAACTGATTTGGCTGCTGAAAACCTGAGAAAAATCCAATGATTTTTTTTGTAGTAGTTTTCTATTCAATGCCATTACAGTATCCATTGACTTAGGACTCAAAATGCAGTTCCTATGCCTTCCACTAGATGTCAACAGTCTTTAGAAATAGTTTCAGGCTTGAAAAATTAGGGAGTAAGAGCAGTCTGAATGAGTGGACCCTGCCTTGTCACAGAGCTTTTTCATGCGCGTGACCGAGAGAGTGTCTTTCTTGTTTACCTTTTATATTGACAACGTTATTGTCCGGTTGAAATATTATCGATTATTTAGGCTAAAAACAACCTGAGGATCGTTTGACATGTTTCTATGAACTTTACGGATAACATTTGGATTTTTGTCTGCCTGTTGTGACTGCGTTTGAGCCTGTGGATTACTGAAGAAAACGCGGCAACAAAACGGAGGTGGCGGATATAAAGAGAGACTTTATCGAACAAAAGGAACATTTATTAAACAAGAACATAGGCAATTACTAGGATCCCACCACGCTGTACACCTGATTGTGTTTCTCAATTAAACTGAAGGGGTCGCCTATGTCATTGTGTGGGACAATGTCAGGTTCCAACATGCAGAGATGGTTCAGGCAGGGTTTCGGGCCCATCCCCGATTTGTGACCCTATACCAGCCCCCATGCTCTCCTTTCAACCCTAATGAGGATATTTTGTTCAGCATGGAGACGGGCGATCACCATCCCCATAAGCGTGCCACCCTCCTTCTGGCCCTGGATGAGGCATGCAGATTAGAGGTCGACCGATTAATCGAAATGTTCAAGTTTTCATAACAATTGGAAATAGGTATTTTTGGACACCGATTTGGCAAGTAAATATATATATATATATATATATTTTTTTTTTAAATTACACCTTTATTTAATCTTTATTTAACTAGGCTAGTCAGTTAGGAACACATTCTTATTTTCAATGACGGCCTAGGAATGGTGGGTTAACTGCCTTGTTCAGGGGCAACTGCCTTGTTCAGGGGCAGAATGACAGATTTTTACCTTGTCAGCTCGGGGGATTCAAACTTGCAACCTTACAGTTAACTAGTCCAACGCTCTAACCACCTGCCTCTCATTGCACTCCACGAGGAGACTGCCTGTTACGCAAATGCAGTAAGCCAAGGTAAGTTGCTAGCTAGCATTAAACTTATCTTATAAAAAACAATCAATCAAAATCACTAGTTAACTACACATGGTTGTTGATATTACTAGTTTAGCGTGTCCTGCGTTGCATATAATCGATGCGGTGCATATCGTTGCTCCAATGTGTACCTATGCCACCTATTAGATAAAATACGGAATGGTTCCGTATTTCACTAAAAGAATAAACGTCTTGTTTTCGAGATGATAGTTTCCGGATTCGACCGTATTAATGACCTCATATTTCTGCGTGTTATCATGTTATAACTAAGTCTATGATTTGATAGAGCAGTCTGAGCGATGGTAGGCACCAGCAGGCTTGTAAACATTCATTCAAACAGCACTTTCGTGCATTTTGCCAGCAGCTCTTCGCAATGCTTCAAGCATTGCGCTGTTTATGACTTCAAGCCTATCAACTCCCGAGATTAGGCTGGTGTAACTGATGTGAAATGGTTAGCTAGTTAGCGGGGTTCGCGCTAATAGCGTTTCAAACGTTACTCGCTCTGAAACTTGGAGTAGTTGTTCCCCTTGCTCTGCATGGTTAACGCTGCTTCGAGGGTGGCTGTTGTCGATGTGTTCCTGGTTCGAGCCCAGGTAGGAGTGAGGAGAGGGACGGAAGCTATACTGTTACACTGGCAATACTAAAGTGCCTGTAAGAACATCCAATAGTCAAAGGTTAAGGAAATACAAATGGTATAGAGGGAAATAGTCCTATAATTCCTATAATAACTAAAACCTAAAACTTCTTACCTGGGAATATTGAAGACTCAAGGAACCACCAGCTTTCATTTGTTCTCATGTTCTGAGCAAGGAACTTCAACGTTAGTTTTCTTACATGGCACATATCGCACTTTTACTTTCGTCTCCAACACTTTGTTTCTGCATTATTTATTTGAGGCTAAATTGATTTAATTTATGTATTATATTAAGTTAAAATAAGTGTTCATTCAGTATTGTTGTAATTGTCATTATTACAAATAAATAAATAAAAATCAGCCAATTAATCGGTTTTGGCATTTTTGGTTCTCCAATAATCGGTATCAGTAGCAGCGTTGAAAAATCCTAATCGGCCGACCTCTAATGCAGATACATCAACGCAGACCAATGTCAGGCTTGGAATCATCAGGCCAAAAGGTATTTCCCGCTGTGCATGAACAATGAGGACATTCACTGTGATGTGGATGAGAATTTATGGCCAAATGCTCAAAAGGGAAAGGGAACAAGACAGGCTTGATGCAAATTATTGCATGCTAAATGTTATGTTTTATTTTCATTCATTTAATTGAATGCTCTCATTACATTTCACAATAAACTTATATTTTGAATCAATGGTTGTGTGGTGAGAGCTGTTCACAATCCAAATAAATGCACACTGACAGGTTTTGAATGAAAGACTGGCTGCTTTACAAGTGTGACGAGTTGTGAAAATAGTACCAAAGTGATAACAAAAGACTGTATTAACCATTACTAGATAGATAGATAGATAGATAGATAGATAGATAGTCACTGTTAGTATAGCATATTGAATATTCTCTTTTAGTGTATGCATGTGTGGTCTGTGGTAATATGCTGCTGGGCAGAGGGAGACAACTGACAGAGGAAGGCGTGAAGCTCACAAGCACCACAGAGGAAGTTGTGAAGCTAACAAACACAACAGAGGAAGTTGTGAAGCTAACAGGCACCACAGAGGAAGTTGTGAAGCTAACAGGCACTACAGGGGAGACGAGAGATAGTGAGAGAGAGGGAAAGAGAGAGGGAGAGAGAAAGAGAGAAAAACAGAGAGAAAGAGGAGCGAGAGAAAGGAGAGATTGAGAGAGAGAGAGGGGTGGAGAGAGAGAGACAGAGAGAGGGAAAGTAAAGAGATGGGACTGGAGAGATGGAAAAAGGCAAGAGGACGTGGTGAGACGAGCGGTGTGAAGCTAACGAGGTGAACAGAAGGAGGGAAAATGGAGGAAGAGAGAGAGAAAGGAGAGAGGGAGAGAAAGGGGGAGAGAGAGAAACAGAGAGAGAGGAGAGGAGGAGAGAAAGGAGAGAGGGAGTGAGAGAGAGAGACAGGGAGAGGGAAAGAGATGGCGACTGGAGAGAGAGAAACAGAGAGAGAGGAGAGGAGGAGAGAGAGAAACAGAGAGAGAGGAGAGGAGGAGAGAGAGAAAGGAGACAGGGAGAGAGAGGGGGAGAGAGAGAAACAGAGAGAGAGGAGAGGAGGAGAGAAAGGAGAGAGGGAGTGAGAGAGAGAGGGGGAGAGAGAGACAGGGAGAGGGAAAGAGATGGCGACTGGAGAGATGGTGCGATGGGAAAAGGGAAGAGGACGTGGCGAGACAAGTGGTGTGAAGCTAACGAGGTGAACAGAAGGAGGGAAAAGGGAGGAAGAGAGAGAGAGAAAGGAGAGGGAGCGAGAGAGAGAGGGGGAGAGAGAGAGGGGGAGAGAGAGAAACGGAGAGAGAGTGAGAGAGAGAGAGAGAGAGAGAGGGAGAGCAGAGGGAAATTAGGTGTGAGAGATGGAGAGTAAGGGAGAGAAAGAGGGAGATGAGAGCAGAGGGAAATTAGGTGTGAGAGATTGAGAGTAAGGGAGAGAAAGAGGGAGATGAGAAAAGAGGGAAATTAGGTGTGAGAGATGGAGAGTAAGGGAGAGAAAGAGGGAGATGAGAGAAGAGGGAAATTAGGTGTGAGAGATGGAGAGTAAGGGAGAGAAAGAGGGAAATTAGGTGTGAGAGATGGCGAGTAAGGGAGAGAAAGAGGGAGATGAGAGAAGAGGGAAATTAGGTGTGAGAGATGGAGAGTAAGGGAGAGAAAGAAGGAAATTAGGTGTGAGAGATGGATAGTAAGGGAGAGAAAGAGGGAAATTAGGTGTGAGAGATGGAGAGTAAGGGAGAGAAAGAGGGAGATGAGAGAAGAGGCAAAGTTATAACCAGACGCCGCCGCCCACCGCAGCAAAGTAATGCCACTTCTGTGTCTGTGCCGGTGTCAGGGGGATGGATACCGCCGCAACTGCCCGCCTGTTGCCATGGAGACCGGCTACACAGGCAACGGCGGTGATCGGGTGGGGTGTGTGTGGATGTGGGTGTGTGGGTGTGAGGGGGGGGGTCCTGACCTTTATTTTCGGCAGGGTTGTCGATGCTGAAGTCTCCGTTCCAGATGACCGTCAGGTCCACAGGGAGGCTGCTCATCTCCATCCCATCATATGAGTACTGTTGTCGCCATGGGGACCCAGAGAGGGGGAGATGGGGGGGTGAGATGGAGAGAACGGGGAGTGAGAGAAAGGGGGATAGAGAGAGAGAGAGAGCACCAGAGAGAAAGAGAGAGGGGGGTAGAGAAAGGGGGAGAGAGAGAGAGAGAGAGAGAGCACCAGAGAGAAAGAGAGAGGGGGGGTAGAGGAAAAGGCATTTGTAGAGCAGAAGTACTGTAAACACTCAAGCCAGGTAGAGGACATCTTCACAGACAACTACGTATCAAAGCTAGTGTTTGAGACACTCCCATTCAACAGTAGCATATCATATTAGCATATCATTCAGCATAGAAACCCTTTCATTGGGAGTCTTTCATTTCATACCAACCATTGTTCCAGAACTGAATGACACATAATAGTATTGCTGAGGGAAGCTGGAATTTAGAGAGGGCATTTAAACTCATCAAGGCTCTGTGCACATGTACAATGAGAGACATATCCTTGGGCATGGAGGACTGGTTCCAGACAGTGTACTGTAGGTACTAGCTCAATAGCACTGATTACTAGAAATTAGGAACCTGTATTGAGATTCTACAGTCAATGGCTCTCCAGACAGACCTGAGATAGAGTTGTGCATCTTCTCACTTTCACAAATAACTTCAAATATGTCTCGGACCAACTCTCTCGTTATCTCTCTCCGAATGATCCTGGAGGCACTCCGCACTGCCAAAGCTGACTCTCTCCTCTGTTCTCATCCTCCTAGATGTATCCTCTGCCTTCAACACCGTGAACCATCAGATCCTCCTCTCCAGCCTCTCAGGGCTGGGTGTCTTAGGCTCTGCACACTCTTGGATTGAATCCTAGTTGGCAGGCCGCTCCTACCAGGTGACGTGGAGAGGATCTGCACCACATACTCTCACTACTCACTACTGGTGTCCCCCAGGGCATAGTTCTAGGCCCTCTCCTCTTCTCTCTATAGCTCAAGTCACTGGGCTCTGTCATATCCTAATATGGCCTCTTCTATCATTGCTATGCGGATGACACTCAACTACATTTCTCCTTCCCCCCTTCTTCACCCAGGTGGTGACACGCATCCCTGCGTGCCTGGCAGATATCTCAGCTTGGATGTCGGCCCACCACCTCAAGCTCAACAAAACAGAGCTTCTCTCCATCCCACGGAAGGCCTCTCCGCTCCAAGACTGCTCCATCACGGTTGACAACTCCACGATGTCCCCCTCCCAGAGTGCAAAGAACCTTGGCATGACCCTGGACAACACCCTGGCATTCACTGCAAACACCAAAGCAGTGACTCGCTCCTGCAGGTCGTGCTCCTCAACATCCGTAGAGTATGAGCCTACCTCACAGAGTACGAGTCACCTCCCGTCTGGACTACCGCAACTGTTGGCTTTGCTCTCCGCTTGTGCCATCAAACCCCTGCAATTTATCCAGAATACTGCAGCCTGCCTGGTGTTCAAACTTCCCATGTTATCCCACGTCACCCCGCTTCTCAGCACACTCCACTCCACTTCCAGTCGAAGCTCACATCCATTACAAGAACAGCAGCAAGAGCAACTGCCCCTCCCTACCGATATGTATATATCTTGTGAACTAACACTCGCACTTGACTTTGTTTATACCTACTGTGATACACTACATGACTGAAAGTATATGGACATCTGCTCGTCGAACATCTCATTCCAAAATCATGGGCATTAATATAGAGTTGGTCCCTCCTTTACTGCTATAACAGCCTCCACTCTTCTGGGAAGGCTTCCCACTAGATGTTGGAACATTGCTGCGGGGACTTGCTTCCATTCAGCCACAATAACATTAGTGAGGTCGGGCACTGATGTTGGGCGAGTAGGCCTGGCTAGCAGTCAGCGTTCCAATTCATCCCAGAGGTATTCGATGGGGTTGAGGTTAGGGCTCTGTGCAGGCCAGTCAAATTCTTCCACAGCGATCTCGACAAACCATTTTCGTATAGACCTCGCTTTGTGCACGGGGGCATTGTCATGCTGAAACAGGAAAGGGCCTTCCCCAAACTGTTGCCACAAAGTTGGAAGCACAAATTCCAACTATATATGTTGTAGCATTAAGATTTCCCTTCACTGGAACTAAAACAGCCCCAGACAATTATTTATCCTCCACCAAACTTTACAGTTGGCAGTATGCATTCCGACAGATAGCGTTCTCCTGGAGTCCGCCAAATCTATATTAATCCATCGGACTGGCAGATGGTGAAGTGTGATTCATGCTCGGCCATGGAAACCCATTTCATGAAGCTCCCGACGAACAGTTATTGTGCTGACGTTGCTTCCAGGGACAGTTTGGAACTCGGGAGTGAGTGCTGCAACCGAGGACAGACGATTTTTACTAGCTACGCATTTCAGCATTCGGCCGTCCCATTCTGTGAGCTTGTGTGGCCTACCACTTTGTGGCTGAGCTGTTGTTGCTCCTAGACGTTTCCACTTCACAATAACAGCACAGCAACTGCTTTGTTGGAATCCTATGACGGTGCCACGTTGAAAGTCACTGAGCTCTTCAGTAAGGCCATTCTACTGCCAATGTTTGTCTATGGAGATTGCATGGTTGTGTGCTCAATTGTATACACCTGTCAGCAACAGGTCTGGCTGAAATAGCAAAATTCCCTAATTTGAAGGGATGTCCACATACTCTTGTATATCTAGTGCATGTGGTTGTACCACCTAGCTTGAAGATGATTGCACTAACTGTATGTCGCTTAGTGACTAAAAGATCAATGCAAATATCAAATACATTCCTTCCAACATGCCTTATATCCACAATTTCCATTGATTGTGTACACCTAAACATACACATCCATAAACTTCCCTAAAACACACCATCACCCCCTATACTCACCGAGGTGTTCTGGCACTGAACACAGCTGCTGTTGAAGCGGAGCGCGGGCACCCGCTGCTCCACGCCCTGGATGGTGAGCAGACACTCATAGCCCCGCTGTCCTGACTGTGGCTGGGGAAGGTTCTTGGCCCGCAGGGTGATGGGCTTCACCACATTGACCGGCACCAGGATGCGCTCGGTGGGCAGCAGCTGGGGACACTCCTGTAAAAGCCACAGGGAGAGCTGGTCAGGAGGACCAAAACGACAGGAGCCAGACGTCAACAGTGTGTTACTCCCAATACACACTTGTTTCACACTGTGGATTTGGCATAGTTTACTTTACTCGTGGTTGTCGAGAGAGAAAACGTTAACAAGAAATATTGACTATGTTATGATATTTTGGGTTATACTTTGAAGTCAACATCATACCGTAGGGCCATTCTAGGACAACAGTGAAGCTACGTCCGAGTAGAGTTCAACCCTGTTGAAATCTCCCTACAGGCCCATGTCACGCCTCACATCCACAAGGTTAATATAGACACCATATCTAACTGTGAAACAACATTATAAATGGTAGGAATCATGAATGTGTTTTGGCGACTATGGTTGGGTAGTTATATCTAGTAGAGTTAGTGTTGGTTACCTCTAGTGGTTGGGTAGTTATATCTGGTAGAGTTAGTGTTGGTTACCTCTAGTGGTTGGGTAGTTATATCTGGTAGAGTTAGTGTTGGTTGTCTCTAGTGGTTGGGTGGCTATATCTGGTAGAGTTAGTGTTGGTTACCTCTAGTGGTTGGGTGGCTATATCTGGTAGAGTTAGTGTTGGTTGTCTCTAGTGGTTGGGTAGTTATATCTGGTAGAGTTAGTGTTGGTTGCCTCTATAGCCATTAACAAGGTTTGAATGGCATGTGAGTTGGTTGTCTCTAGTGGTTGGGTAGTTATATCTGGTAGAGTTAGTGTTGGTTACCTCTAGTGGTTGGGTAGTTATATCTGGTAGAGTTAGTGTTGGTTACCTCTAGTGGTTGGGTAGTTATATCTGGTAGAGTTAGTGTTGGTTACCTCTAGTGGTTGGGTAGTTATATCTGGTAGAGTTAGTGTTGGTTGTCTCTAGTGGTTGGGTGGCTATATCTGGTAGAGTTAGTGTTGGTTACCTCTAGTGGTTGGGTAGTTATATCTGGTAGAGTTAGTGTTGGTTGCCTCTATAGCCATTAACAAGGTTTGAATGGCATGTGAGTTGGAGTGGGCCAATCATACCAACGATAGGATATCGATAGGAGATCAAGAGAGCAGTGCATTATTATTACACTGACTTGTAAAAGAACAGTGTCAGTGACATGATAGAAATAGGGCAGTGTGTTTCCATTTACACAACAACAGAGGTTCAATGAAAGCTGCTTCTGCTTTGATGAGAAAAGAGAAAGAGAGATAGAAAGAGAGAGGCAGAGACAGACAGAGGGAGAGGGAGAGAGCGAGCAGAGAGAGAGATGGAGTAAAGGAAAGAGAGAGGCAGAGAAAGAGGGAGAGAGAGAGAGAGACAGAGAGAGAGGCAGAGAGACAGAGAGAGATGGAGAGAGAGAGGCAGAGAGAGAGAGAGAGAGAGAGAGAGAGGGAGTAAAGGAGAGAGAGAGAGAGAGAGAGAGAGCATGTTCGGCTCACTTGGCAATTGTGTGTCTAAAATTAACATCCTATCAACTCAGGTGAATGGCTGAGTAAAAATAGTCAGTTGCTGATGGAGATGAGAGGAGAGAATGGAGACAGAGAGACAGAGTGTCCTGATGAAGTGATGTGTCTGTGTTGATGGGTAGAGTCTACAGTCCTAATGAAGTTCTGTGTTGATGGGTAGAGTCTACAGTCCTGATGAAGTTATGTGTCTGTGTTGATGGGTAGAGTCTACAGTCCTAATGAAGTTCTGTGTTGATGGGTAGAGTCTACAGTCCTGATGAAGTTATGTGTCTGTGTTGATGGGTAGAGTCTACAGTCCTAATGAAGTTCTGTGTTGATGGGTAGAGTCTACAGTGCTGATGAAGTTATGTGTCTGTGTGTTGATGGGTAGAGTCTACAGTCCTAATGAAGTTATGTGTTGATGGGTAGAGTCTACAGTCCTAATGAAGTTCTGTGTTGATGGGTAGAGTCTACAGTCCTAATGAAGTTCTGTGTTGATGGGTAGAGTCTACAGTCCTAATGAAGTTCTGTGTTGATGGGTAGAGTCTACAGTCCTAATGAAGTTCTGTGTTGATGGGTAGAGTCTACAGTCCTAATGAAGTTCTGTGTTGATGGGTAGAGTCTACAGTGCTGATGAAGTTCTGTGCCTGTGTTGATGGGTAGAGTCTACGGTGCTGATGAAGTTCTGTGTCTATGTTGATGGGTAGTCTACAGTGCTGATGAAGTTATGTGTCTGTGTTGATGGGTAGAGTATACAGTGCTGATGAAGTTATGTGTCTGTGTTGATGGGTAGAGTCTACAGTGCTGATGAAGTTCTGTGTCTGTGTTGATGGGTAGAGTATACAGTGCTGATGAAGTTATGTGTCTGTGTTGATGGGTAGAGTCTACAGTGCTGATGAAGTTCTGTGTCTGTGTTGATGGGTAGAGTCTACGGTGCTGATGAAGTTCTGTGTTGATGGGTAGAGTCTACAGTGCTGATGAAGTTCTGTGTCTGTGTTGATGGGTAGACTCTACGGTGCTGATGAAGTTCTGTGTCTGTGTGTTGATGGGTAGAGTCTACAGTGCTGATGAAGTTCTGTGTTGATGGGTAGAGTCTACAGTGCTGATGAAGTTCTGTGCCTGTGTGTTGATGGGTAGAGTCTACAGTGCTGATGAAGTTCTGTGTTGATGGGTAGAGTCTACAGTGCTGATGAAGTTCTGTGTTGATGGGTAGAGTCTACAGTGCTGTGCATAAATACAACTCCCATCTCCTGGTGAGACAATTTTACTTTGTTAAACTGTGGGCTCAGATAAAGAAAGAGAGGAACTGAGTGAGAACACTGGGAGAGATAGAATGAGAGAGAGAGAATGAGGCAGAGATAATAAGAGATATTATATGGAGAGATTGAGCGAAGGAGAATATGGCAGACAGAGAGAAAAAACTAATAGAGAGAGAGACAGAGAAAGAGAGAGACAGAGAAAGAGAGAGAGACAGAGAAAGAGAGAGAGACAGACAAAGAGAGAGAGACAGAGAAAGAGACAGAAAGAGAGAGAGGGAGAGAAAGAGAGAGAGACAGAGAAAGAGAGAGAGACAGAGAAGAGAGAGAGACAGACAAAGAGAGAGAGACAGAGAAAGAGACAGAAAGAGAGAGAGGGAGAGAAAGAGAGAGAGACAGAGAAAGAGAGAGACAGAGAAGAGAGAGAGAAAGCGAGAGAGACAGAGAGAGAGGAAGAAAAGAAGGGGAGAGCAGATAAGGTGTCCTCTCGTTCCTGGAGTTGAGAAGTGAAGCGGAGCCGCCACGTTGGCCGATAACACTTGTTTGAAGTTCATTAAAAACCACTTGATTGGGCTACACTGAATGACTAGCTGGCTTGCATATAAAACACTTCATGACACTATTCAAAAAGTCATTATAGATAAATTACAGAGTGGCACAAATAATGTTTGCTTTACAAAACTGAGGCGATATGAATAATTTCTGTTGAAAATGGAGGAGCCCTATTTTCTGATAAGTCTGGATGGCACGCTATGTCATATACACTATAGTGCACTATACATAGAGAATACGGTGTCATTTCAGACAGAAACAAGGTGAACTGGAGGGTACGATCGGTTGTGAAGTGTCTGACATCATTTGTGATATCATTTTGAATGAATCCCTGAAGTAAGTTGACTGTCCAAGCGGAACAATTGTGGACTTATACAATGTACATAAAGTCTTTGTCTGTATTCCTGTTATGATTTCACAATAACATTACCGAGAGCTTTTAAAACATCCAATGGAAAGTGACTTCACACCTAGTCAATTACACGGAGAGCTGTAAAACATTTTTTCATCCAATGTAAAGTTAGAGTGTAGAAGTACTAACTTGTCAGGATGAGGATGATGTGATACACATCATCACACCTCACCACAAATCACACCACACCACAAATAAGACCTCACCACAAATAACACCACACCACAAATCACACCTCACCAAAGATCACACCACACCACAAATAACACCACACCACAAATCACACCTCACCACAAATCACACCTCACCACAAATCACACCACACCACAAATCAAACCACAACACAAATCACACCTCACCACAAATCACACCTCACCACAAATCACACCTCACCAAAGATCACACCTCACCACAAATCACACCACACCACAAATCACACCTCACCAAAGATCACACCACACCACAAATGACACCTCACCACAAATCACACATCACAACAAATCACACCACACCACAAATCACACCTCACCACAAATCACACCTCACCACAAATCACACCTCACCACAAATCACACATCACAACAAATCACACCACACCACAAATCACACCTCACCACAAATCACCCACAAATCACACCTCACCACAAATCACACCTCACCACAAATCACACAACACCACAAATCACACTACACCACAAATCACACATCACCACAAATCACACCTCACCACAAATCACACCACACCACAAATAACACCACACCACAAATAACACCACACCACAAATCACACCTCACCACAAATCACACCACACCACAAATCACACTACACCACAAATCACACATCACCACAAATCACACCTCACCACAAATCACACCTCACCACAAATCACACCATACCACAAATAACACCACACCACAAATCACACCACACCACAAATCACACCACACTACAAATCACACCACAAATCACACCTCACCACAAATCACACCACAAATCACACCACACATCACACCACAAATCACACCTCACCACAAATAACACCTCACCACAAATCACACCACACCACAAATCACACCTCACCACAAATCACACCTCACCACAAATCACACCATACCACAAATAACACCACACCACAAATCACACCACACCATAAATCACACCACACTACAAATCACAACCACAAATCACACCTCACCACAAATCACACCACACCACACCACAAATCACACCACAAATCACACCTCACCACAAATAACACCTCACCACAAATCACACCACAGTCTAAAGTTAAAGTAGCTCTCAGAAAGCCCTAAACACACACACACACACACACACAGTAACCGCTGCCTTAGAATACTATTACAAGTGATAAACGTCACTAATCACAGGCATACAACGTCTCTGGCATCATCTGTCAATCTGACAAGAGCAATGCCCATGACAGACTTAGAATTTTAGATTTCACTCTGTGCTCAGCCCCCCCCCCCCCCCCCCCCCCAACCCGCCTTTCAAGAACACCATCCACATATTCCACTTACAGCTTCACTCTATAGTACCTACACACACACACATACTGTCACGACTCCCACCGGCGGTGGCTCCCCTGCCTGTTTGGGCAGCGCTCGGCGGTCGTCGTCGCCTGTCTACTAGCTGCCACCGATCCTTTTTTCCTTTTCTGTTCGTTTGGTCTTATTAGTTGCACCTGTCTCTTATTTTGTTTCTTGATTCATGTCTATTTAAGCCTGTTAGGCCCGCCTATTGTTGTGCGGGATTGTTTTATGTTAGTCAGGGTGTGTGTGTTTGTGTTCCTGTCCGTTTGTGCCCTGTGTTGGGTCGGACTATTTTTCTGTCTATTTATCGCCTGTTGTTTTGGCCGTTTGGGAATCCAAATAAAGACGATTTCCCCAGTATCCTCTGCTCTCTGCCCTCTGCCCTCTGCTCTCTGCTCTCTGCCCTCTGCTCTCTGCCCTCTGCCCTCTGCTCTCTGCCCTCTGCCCTCTGCTCTCTGCCCTCTGCCATCTGCTCTATGCCCTCTGCCCTCTGCTCTCTGCCCTCTGCCCTCTGCTCTCTGCCCTCTGCCATCTGCTCTATGCCCTCTGCCCTCTGCTCTCTGCCCTCTGCCCTCTGCCCTCTGCTCTCTGCTCTCTGCCCTCTGCTCTCTGCTCTCTGCCCTCTGCCCTCTGCCCTCTGCCCTCTGCCCTCTGCCCTCTGCCCTCTTCTCTCTGCCCTCTGCCCTCTGCCCTCTGCCCTCTGCTCTCTGCCCTCTGCCATCTGCTCTCTGCCCTCTGCCCTCTGCTCTCTGCCCTCTGCCCTCTGCTCTCTGCCCTCTGCCATCTGCTCTCTGCCCTCTGCCATCTGCTCTATGCCCCCTGCCCTCTGCTCTCTGCCCTCTGCTCTCTGCTCTCTGCCCTCTGCTCTCTGCCCTCTGCCCTCTGCTCTCTGCCCTCTGCCCTCTGCCCTCTTCTCTCTGCCCTCTGCCCTCTGCCCTCTGCCCTCTGCTCTCTGCCCTCTGCCATCTGCTCTCTGCCCTCTGCTCTCTGCCCTCTGCCCTCTGCTCTCTGCCCTCTGCCATCTGCTCTCTGCCCTCTGCCATCTGCTCTATGCCCTCTGCCCTCTGCTCTCTGCCCTCTGCCCTCTGCTCTCTGCTCTCTGCCCTCTGCTCTCTGCTCTCTGCCCTCTGCCCTCTGCTCTCTGCCCTCTGCCCTCTGCCCTCTGCCCTCTTCTCTCTGCCCTCTGCCCAATGCTCTCTGCACTCACCACTCCAGGCGATTGTGACACATACTTAACCACTACAGCGGTGACGTCATCGCTGCAATCACCCCCCCCACTCCTCTTGTTTCTCTCTGAGGGTCCGGCCTGGTGTGACCCCCCCCCCCCCAGTAAATCCCCCTGGAGTGAGCATGTCATCACCTCAATAACCCCCCCCCCAACACCAACACCCATCACTCAAGGTGTACTCGAGGCCAAGTGCCTCTCAGTGGGCTTGATGACACCTGTCATATATCCCGGCTTGGATCCCAGCCTCAGATTTATAACGCCATTAAGCTGATATAATGTGTACGTGTTTATTCCCCCCTCCCCCGCTCCCAGTGATAAATAATGATGAGGACAAAAATAAACTGCCCCCCACCCTCTCCTTTGCTTGTCTCCCACACTTACAGCGACTCACACACACACACACACACACACACACACACACACACACACACACAAGCGAGCACAGGAAGACAGACAGATACATATACACTGGCACACACACACATACACACACACACACACACACACACAAGCGAGCACAGGAAGACAGACAGATACATATACACACACACACCCCCCCTCTCTCCACTGCTTTGCGTGTGGGTGTTCCCAGGCCCCTCCTATATCCTCTCCTGCCACCCTGGCTGTGTGATGTGTTGAGAGATGCTCAGTAGGCAGCTGCTGGCAGCTTTCTGTGGAGAGTGACTGACTCCAAGCAGAACAACAGAATAACTGAAGGGGCTCTTAATATGGAGTCTTCAGAGACGCCATTCTGTTCTGCAAGAGCTGTTTTTGTCAGGACAGGCTATTAAGACCTTGCAGAGGAAGGAAGGAGAGGGAGAGAAAGACCAGAAATTAACCTTTCTATTGTTGATCACCTAGCCTCACCCCTCAGCCAATCACTGAAGAGGATCAGAGAGGAGGGAGGGGGTGGCACTTCAAGGTACATCACTCTGCCTTGGGTACAGAGGAGACTGAATGCCCCCTTCACCTAGTCTCTCGCTCTCTCTCTCTCTCTCTCTCACACACACACACACACACACATACACACACACACACACACACACACACACACACACGGTGACTTTCCCATCAATCAATCAGTCACTCCCTGCCATAGCTACATTTCCCACCGAACAGCAGGGCACCTGGGAAGCAATGCTCTCTTCTTATGAAGACACTGTGTTGTCATCACACTGTATCTCAGTGTTCAGTAAAAATCCTCTCTGTCATTCTCTCGCTCTCTACCTTCTCTCTGTCTCTCTCCCCCTCTTTCCTCCCTCTCTCTACTGAGAGATTTCTAATCCCTGGGACCCACTTAGGATGGATAATTAGCAGCATGGGTGAGTTGTAGAGGATAGAGAGAGAGAGAAAATGACAGAGGGAGAGAGCAGGACACAGAGTGGGAAAAGGTGTGGAGTAGAATGTGGAAACTATTGGCAGAGGCTGCAGTGATCTGGCAGAGACAGAGAGAAAAAGTGACAGAGCGAGGGGTGAGAGAGAAAAGAATGAGAGAGAGAGAGAGAGAGAGAGAGAGAGAGAGAGAGAGAGAGAGAGAGATTGTGTGTGTGTGTGTGTGTGTGTGTGTGTGTGTGTGTGTGTGTGTGTGTGTGTGTGTGTGTGTGTGGAGGTGAGGAGAATCTTTAGCTCCCTGTCAGACTGAGACACACAGACCTGGTGGGCGATTAGCCAGGCCTCCCTCCAACAGGCTTTTGTTTTATCCTCCACCTCACAGCCCTGTGCAAAGACTCTCTCTCTCTCTCTCTCTCTCTCTCGGTATCTCTCTCTCTCTCTCTGTCTCTCTATCTATCTCTCTCTCTCACTGTCTCTCTCTCTCCCTCTCTCTCGTTCTCCCCCTTCCTCCGTCCCTCTCCCCTCCCTCCCTTCCTCACACTCCCATCATTCTTCTCCAACTCCCTCCCTCCCTCCCTCACACTCCAACCATTCTTCTCCATCTCTGTCCCTGGCTCTCTCTAGGTGTCTCCATCTCCCTCACCCTCCCTCCTCCCTCCCTTACACTCCGATCGCTCTTCTCCATCTCTCTCCCTGGCTTTTTCTGTGCCTCCCTCCCTCCCCGGGCTCTTTCTAGGTGTCTCTCTCCCTCCCTCTCTCTCCCTGGCTCTGTCTCTGTTCGTTCTGTAGCCAAGTCTCTGTTTCAGTGTTATTTGATACTATTTTGATGCCTATTCTCCCTGCCATTCATCCTGACAATATCGGTCAGTCCCCTTGTTCTTTTGTTTGAGCTTTTAGTTTTAACATGTGTTAATATCCCCACGTCACTTTTAGTATTTAACATGTGTTAATATCCCCACGTCACTTTTAGTATTTAACATGTGTTAATATCCCCACGTCACTTTTAGTATTTAACATGTGTTAATATCCCCACGCCACTTTTAGTATTTAACATGTGTTAATATCCCCACGTCACTTTTAGTATTTAACATGTGTTAATATCCCCACGCCACTTTTAGTATTTAACATGTGTTAATATCCCCACGTCACTTTTAGTATTTAACATGTGTTAATATCCCCACGTCACTTTTAGTATTTAACATGTGTTAATATCCCCACGTCACTTTTAGTATTTAACATGTGTTAATATTCCCACGTCACTTTTAGTATTTAACATGTGTTAATATCCCCACGTCACTTTTAGTATTTAACATGTGTTAATATCCCCACGTCACTTTTAGTATTTAACATGTGTTAATATCCCCACGTCACTTTTAGTATTTAACATGTGTTAATATTCCCACGTCACTTTTAGTATTTAACATGTGTTAATATCCCCACGTCACTTTTAGTATTTAACATGTGTTAATATCCCCACGTCACTTTTAGTATTTAACATGTGTTAATATCCCCACGTCACTTTTAACATTTGTTAATATCCCCACGTCACTATTAGTATTTAACATGTGTTAATATTCCCATGCCACTTTTAGTATTTAACATGTGTTAATATCCCCACGTCACTTTTAGTATTTAACATGTGTTAATATCCCCACGTCACTTTTAGTATTTAACATGTGTTAATATCCCCACGTCACTTTTAGTATTTAACATGTGTTAATATCCCCACGTCACTTTTAGTATTTAACATGTGTTAATATCCCCACGCCACTTTTAGTATTTAACATGTGTTAATATCCCCACGCCACTTTTAGTATTTAACATGTGTTAATATCCCCACGTCACTTTTAGTATTTAACATGTGTTAATATCCCCACGTCACTTTTAGTATTTAACATGTGTTAATATCCCCACGTCACTTTTAGTATTTAACATGTGTTAATATCCCCACGTCACTTTTAGTATTTAACATGTGTTAATATCCCCACGTCACTTTTAGTATTTAACATGTGTTAATATCCCCACGCCACTTTTAGTATTTAACATGTGTTAATATCCCCACGTCACTTTTAGTATTTAACATGTGTTAATATCCCCACGTCACTTTTAGTATTTAACATGTGTTAATATCCCCACGTCACTTTTAGTATTTAACATGTGTTAATATCCCCACGTCACTTTTAGTATTTAACATGTGTTAATATCCCCACGTCACTTTTAGTATTTAACATGTGTTAATATCCCCACGTCACTTTTAGTATTTAACATGTGTTAATATCCCCACGTCACTTTTAGTATTTAACATGTGTTAATATCCCCACGCCACTTTTAGTATTTAACATGTGTTAATATCCCCACGTCACTTTTAGTATTTAACATGTGTTAATATCCCCACGCCACTTTTAGTATTTAACATGTGTTAATATCCCCACGTCACTTTTAGTATTTAACATGTGTTAATATCCCCACGCCACTTTTAGTATTTAACATGTGTTAATATCCCCACGTCACTTTTAGTATTTAACATGTGTTAATATCCCCACGTCACTTTTAGTATTTAACATGTGTTAATATCCCCACTTCACTTTTAACATGGGTTATTTTTTGACATTGACATGGTTGTGGTCTGGTTACAGTTGGGACTGCCAATGCCGTTGGAACGAGTGCCAATTACATGAACATCTCTTAATAGTTCCATCCAATTCATCAGATAGATGCTGACAAACTCCTGCTCTGATCCAGCTCGTTAGGGGCCCGTTTGGCCAGGAAATCAACCTGGAGGGCTTTGATAGGTTTTAATATCATGAACACATATTTCATGGGTTTCCATGTCCCCCAGGGAGGTAGTGGGTAGAGGGTCCTCTGATGTGAAGGCATGTATGGTGTTGTAGCACGACGCCACAGGCAGACAGGGGGAAGACAGGAGGGATGGAGGGAGAAAAGGATGTGATGCCCCCCTCGTTCACCTCAGACAACCCCAGAAGACATACAGTAGATAAAATGGCCCAATGTTGGGAAAATAAAGCTTTTGTGAATCTGAATATACACTAGCAGCTATGGATTCACACAAATAGTGTTTATTCACATAACAAACGACATATCTGGGAGCGGGGAGCGTGTTCATGCTTTAGATGAGTGAGTTTTTACGTGGGGCTGTCTGCGGCCATTTTGGATTGACTTTGTTTTCCATGTCAACAACATGAGCTGAAAAACGGAGTTCGCCGGGCAATGCAACATCACGTTATAGTCTGAGCAGCTCCTGCCTGGCCACTCCCATCGGTTACCCAATGACTACAAAGCCCGGCGTGGCCTCCGGCCTAGCTAGCTTTAGTGATTCATCTTTGTGCATACTAACAGGGGGCTCAGTCAGCGGGAGGCCTCACGTCGCTCATTACAAAACATCAGCGGATTACCCAGATCGACTCCCTGAAATCCCTTCATTGGAATAATATAGTGAAATGCATCTATCCCAGGGTCGCCGCGAGGGGCCATCCCACTTGTCTGAGCAAAGTTGACATGTCATTGTCTTCGGCTTGGAGTGGTGGAGGGTTGGGGGGAGTGTGTGTGTGCATGTGTGTGTGCGTGTACGTTTATGTGTCTATGTGCGAGTGCACCCGCGCATGCGAGGCAAATCCATTAATTCGCAGTGACGTTGAACGTAGCGACAATCCCCGACCCCCAATCCCGAGGTTAATTAAATCCAAATTAAGCTCGTTAGGCGGACAGAAACACCTGCTTTTTAAAACAACAGTCAAACAAAAACATGTTGGGGAGAGATGTCATTAACGTGCTAATGCTAAATCCCCCCAGCTTTATTTGGGAGCTGGGGTTTTTGTCAGTCAACACAATGAGAAGAATCCTACTATTATCCCTGGGTCAATATTGACCACCAACACAAGTGTTAATTGGATCCTGAAACGCCAAGCTAAGTCTCACCTACTCTCGGAGCAGTTCAAAGAGATAATGAATATCTAATTATTATTTTTTTATTCCAGCTACGTTTATACACGTTGCATGTGCTTGAATCGCTCGGGGCAGAGATGGTGTTCTAATGTGGGATTCTAAATCATGGAGCATAAAACTCATCAAAAGAGGAAAACCCTCCCTGAGCTTGTTCCTGCTTGTCGTGGAGCGCCTGGCAACAGACATCAAGACAGGGATCTTCATCATGGATGCCCTGAGGGCCAGATTAACTACACAGTTCCTCCCCATGCTGCCCTACTGCCATACCTTCCATCAACACCACACAACCCATACACAGACAGACAGACACACACACACACACACACACACACACATACACACACACACACACACACACACACACACACACACACACACACACACACACACACACACTCCCAAACACACACACATACACACACACACCCTCAAGGCCGGTGTGGTGCCAGGGAGAGAATCCAGGTCTGTTGTGTAGCTCATCATGCTACACAGTAAAGATGTCTAATTACAGTGAGTCCTGCTTCAAAGGGAAAAGGCCAGTGCCAATACTATTGATAATTCACATGAAATAAGCTGTCATTGGGAATAGGGCTGGGAAAAGGAAATGTTTCATTTTTATTAGATTTGGTGGGTCTGTAATCATCTTGTTGGGCGTGGAGGATAAGCATAGGAAGCCTGAGCCAGATATATCAGATTAAGTATGGTACTGTAGCTGACTCCTTTGCCTTATGTGATGCAGGATATACAGTAAGTATGACCCTATCATAAAAACTGTATGTTTTCTGGTTTATAATGATATGATCACTCACAGACTGTATTATTAAAGATATTCACAAGTGAACCAATGAGGACGCTACATCCTGAATCTCAATAGCCAATGAGACCATAATAATCATAATCAACTCATGTTTACACTTGACCCTTGACCTCTGAAATTACCTCTGGCTTCTTGACTCGTCCCTCCTGGAAGGAGCAGGTGCGTGGGTCGTGGGTGCAGTCATGTCTGTATTTACACCAGTGGCACTGGTAGGGGCTTCTCACACATGACAAACACCTGAGAGAGGAGAAGGAGAGAGTAGAAGGAGAGAGGAGTATGAGAGAGGAGAGAGGGGAAGGAGAGAGGAGAAGGAGGAAGTGAGAGGAGGAGAGAGGAGAAGAAGTAGGAGAGAGGAGAAGGAGAGAGGAGAGAGGAGAAAGAGAGAGGAGAAGAAGTAGGAGAGAGGAGAAGGAGAGAGGAGAGAGGAGAAAGAGAGAGGAGAAGAAGTAGGAGAGAGGAGAAGGAGAGAGGAGAGGCGTAGGAGAGAGGAGTGGGAGAGAGGAGAGAGGAGAGAGGAGTAGGAGAGAGGAGAGAGGATAAGGAGAGAGGCAAGAGGCGAGAAAAGAAGGATGAGGAAAGAAGAGTAGGAGAGAGAGAGGAGAAGAAATAGGGGAGAGGAGAGAGGAGTTGGAGAGAGGGGAGATCAGAGAGGAGAGAGTATGATAGAGGAGTAGGAGAAGGAGAGAGGAGAGAGGAGAAAGGAATAGGAGAGAGGAGACAGGAGAGAGCAGAAGGAGAAAGGAGAATAATAAGGAGAAAGGAGTAGGAGAAAGGAGAGAGGAGAGAGTAGAAGGAGAGAGGAGAGAGGAGAAGGAGAGTGAAGAACAGGAGAGAGGAGAGAGAGTGAGGAACAGGAGAAAGGAGAGAGAGTGAGGAACAGGAGAGAGGAGAGAGACTATGACATTACTTGAATATTCTTTAGTTATGGGTATCAAACATCAATGATATGTTACAGTTTATAATTAAATTTTCAACACTTACTTTAAAAAAAATGTAATAAGCGTGTAATTCTGACTGTAATTGAGACTAGACATGTAGACTTACGACTTGTGGACGCTGCAGTTGTAGAAGACAAAGCTGGTGTTGGCGAAGACCAGGCCTGTCTCCTTGGACTTGAGGTAGAGCTGAACTATCTGGTGATCAGCTGGAGGGAGGGAGGGAGCATACAGAGAAAAACACTATGAGCAGGGTTGGACCACACCAACATATTAGATCACCTGGGATGTATTCACTAGCAAACAAACAGAACCAAACGGAACATAACGGGGAGAGACCTATCTGAATTTGTTGTACAGAAACTCTTGTTTTTGTTGTGAAATGTTTTCCGTTGCAAAACGTTTTTTAACTGTTTGCAAAGGTGTGCACTAATGATTACACCCCAGCGCACCTCAACCAATGGGAGGGGCTGACTGATTTTATGTCTATATCTACTATATCAGAGATGTACTGACTCTAGGATCTCTAGTCTGAATTATATATCTACTATATCAGAGATGTACTGACCAGTATCTCTAATCTGAATTATATATCTACTATATCAGAGATGTACTGACTCTAGGATCTCTAGTCTGAATTATATATCTACTATATCAGAGATGTACTGACTAGGATCTCTAGTCTGAATTATATATCTACTATATCAGATATATACTGACTCTAGGATCTCTAGTCTGAATTATATATCTACTATATCAGAGATGTACTGACCAGTATCTCTAATCTGAATTATATATCTACTATATCAGAGATGTACTGACTCTAGGATCTCTAGTCTGAATTATATATCTACTATATCAGAGATGTACTGACTAGGATCTCTAGTCTGAATTATATATCTACTATATCAGATATATACTGACTCTAGGATCTCTAGTCTGAATTATGTATCTACTATATCAGAGATGTACTGACTAGGATCTCTAGTCTGAATTATATATCTACTATATCAGATATATACTGACTCTAGGATCTCTAGGTTAATGGAGGGGTCTACAGAGACAGTCTGTCTGCTCCTGTTCTTCTGTCTGGTTTCCTAATGAAGGACTGTGTGTTAATGAAGGTGTCTACAGAGACAGTCTGTCTGCTCCTGTCCTTCTGTCTGGTTTCCTAATGAAGGACTGTGTGTTAATGGAGGGGTCTACAGAGACAGTCTGTCTGCTCCTGTCCTTCTGTCTGGTTTCCTAATGAAGGACTGTGTGTTAATGGAGGTGTCTACAGAGACAGTCTGTCTGCTCCTGTCCTTCTGTCTGGCTTCCTAATGAAGGACTGTGTGTTAATGAAGGGGTCTACAGAGACAGTCTGTCTGCTCCTGTCCTTCTGTCTGGTTTCCTAATGAAGGACTGTGTGTTAATGGAGGTGTCTACAGAGACAGTCTGTCTGCTCCTGTCCTTCTGTCTGGCTTCCTAAGGAAGGACTGACTCCATGTTTAATTCAACAGGCCGACATAGACATCTCCTCCCCCAAAGACAGGAAGAGAAAATTGTCGTCTCCCTCCCTCTCTCTGTCACTCTTGTCTTCTTTTACCCTTCTTCGCTGCCTCTCTCTGTCGCTCCGGTCTTCGTCTCCGTTCCCTCTCTCTTCTCTCTGTCACTCCCGCTCTCTCTCTTTCCCTCTTTCCCTTTGTGTTCCTCCTGTCTTCCTATCCCTCCTCTCTCTCTCCCCTCTCGCTCTCTTGCTCGCTCTCTCTCTAACAAAAGGGGTGAATCGTTCATCAATCACGGTAAAGTGTGGCTGACAATGAATCTGTCCTAATTAGAGCACCTAAATGTTACCTTGATGCCTGCTAGGCTGCTATCACTAGCTCACTACCCCCTCCCTGCAGGGCCCCTTGGCCTCTCTCTCTCTGACACTGCCTGAACAAGATGGCTGCCTAATGAGGCACTCCATCCCTATCCATTAGTGTGGTGTTTCCTAAAGGACAAAATACACAGACGTGTGTGTGTGTGTGTGTGTGTGTGTGTGTGTGTGTGTGTGTGTGTGTGTGTGTGTGTGTGTGTGTGTGTGCGTGCGTGCGTGCGTGTGTAAGAAGTGGTGTGGTAATTAGTAACCTTGCCTGAAGACTTGTGTCAGCTCATCGACCTAACGCCTTTAGCTCAGCAGCCTAACACAGTCTTGCTCCATGCAGCCAAGTCAGGTTTAATCTCAGACAGTCACATACATGGTAACATGTTACTGTGGCATCAACAGCTTTTTGGGGAGGCAGGGTAGCCTAGTGGTTAGAGCGTTGAACTAGTAACCGGAAGGTTAGCGAATGTCTTTTAAATAGTTTTCTCTACATCAGACTTCATAGTGAATGAACAGGAGCTGGAGAGAAAGCTAGCCTAATGTAAAGGTCGTACAAATCTGTCGTTCTGCCCATGAACAGGCAGTTAACCCACTGTTCCTGGGCCGTCATTGAAAATAAAAATGTGTTCTTAACTGACTTGCCTGGTTAAATAAAGCTAAATAAATAAATGACATGATGTTCATTTGGCATAACACTGAACACATGTTCCTAATTCCCCTGAGTACCCATTACTCTATCAGTTATACATCTGTGCATAGGTTGTGTGTGTGTGTGTGTGTGTGTGCAACAGGATGTGTGTGTATGTCAGTGTGTGTGAAGGGTTAGGTAAAGGTATTGTGTATAAGTAGGTGAGTGGGCGTGTCTGTTTCGTGTGTGTGTGTGTGTGTAATTGAGTCCGGGTTTGGTGTGAAGGTGTAATAGTCCATGTACACTGTAAGTGCCCCCTCCCCCGTACTGTAAGTGTGTCCCCCTCTGTACTGTAAGCAGGGGTTTAGTGTGTGTTAGGCCTCAGTGGGTCCCTCAGCCCTGTAATTTCATGGTGGCCTGCTTGCCCCGCTCCCAATACTTATAGGTGTTATTATTCATGCCATGCTGTACACAATCCCACCGTTGGGCTCTCACCCATCTGAGGCCACTGCCAAAAAGCCAGTCATCTGCTAATTTAGCTAGTGTATGGTTATCCTAGATGAGTCCCAAATGGCACCCTATTCCCTATGTAGTGCACTACTTTTGACCAGGCTCTGGCCAAAAACACTACATAGAGAAACGGGTGGCATTTGGGACGCAGCCTCAACATCAACAATAACAATGAAAGTGTCCATGTGAATGGCCTTTCTCTCTCTTCTAAGGCCTTTAGTCCTTCCCACCTTTACATTGGGCCAGCAGATTTCTCTCCAGCTCCTGTTCATTCACTATGAAGACTGATGTAGAGAAAACTATTTCAAAGACTCTCCAGCTCCTGTTCATTCACCATGAAGACTGATGTAGAGAAAACTATTTCAAAGACATTCGCTAAATGCGGTAAACAAATAAACATCTGCAGAGTATTTATAGGAGGAACAATTCAGGGGTTTTTCTTCCTCTTTTCTCTTTAGCAGGATTAGCGTTGTGCCACCGTGAACCAACAGCTAGCGTTAGTGCTCCCTTACTACTTTTGAGGAGGCGTTAGCTTAGCCAACGTGAACCAACAGCTAGCGTTAGTGCTCCCTTACTACTTTTGAGGAGGTGTTAGCTTAGCCAACGTGAAGCAGCAGCTAGCGTTAGTGCTCCCTTACTACTTTTGAGGAGGCGTTAGCTTAGCCAACGTGAAGCAGCAGCTAGCGTTAGTGCTCCCTTACTACTTTTGAGGAGGCGTTAGCTTAGCCAACGTGAAGCAGCAGCTAGCGTTAGTGCTCCCTTACTACTTTTGAGGAGGCGTTAGCTAGGCCAACGTGAAGCAGCAGCTAGCGTTAGTGCTCCCTTACTACTTTTGAGGAGGCGTTAGCGTAGCCAACGTGAAGCAGCAGCTAGTGTTAGTGCTCCCTTACTACTTTTGAGGAGGCGTTAGCGTAGCCAACGTGAAGCAGCAGCTAGCGTTAGCACTCCCCTGCTTCTTTTGAGGCGCGGCAGCGTCTTCATTATCTCCACATGGAGACGTCTGGGTATTATGAAAGATTACCAGTCCTCCAGGCAGCTGCCCAGATGTGTGCACTTTTCAATTATACCTGGGTTAACCAACCACGTCGAGGAGGAGAGAAGCGAGGGATGAGAGAGGGACAAGAAAGCTTAGCTCAGAGAATGAATGCTGTCAAAAGCGTTTTCTGGCAGCGGGATTCATTTTTAACCGCTCCTCCCCTTCACTTTGCCTTCGAAATTAGTCCCGGAGAGGTGGAGTGATCTGCCCGCGCTCAGGGCTGTTGGGGTCCCACATGTCTCTGTCAGCATACCTCCTTGGTGAGAGAGTAAATAAATAAACGCTCTGTAATGACAGGTGATTGGGTGACTAAACACGTTCTAGGGCGCAGCTCCGAGGGCTTCCTGGCTACGATGGGTAACAGGGAACGTAAGCCCTCGTAACCCCAGACCACACGAAGACCCAAATGAGACGCAAATCAGTTCCCACATTTAGCAGGTCCCTGGCTTAATGAGTTAGTGTTTTGGCTTCATACTTACACTAGTTAGTGTTTTGGCTTCATCAGTAACACCTCCAGAAGCGTCAATACACTCATGTAAACCACGTAAAAAAAATTAAAATAATAACATACTCAAAAGCAAAACCGAGCTCTTTGATTGGTCTGTAATCAGTCAGGTATCTCATGCTACAGACCTTTGTCTACGATAATGCGAGGCACCTCCTTCTCGGCAGGCGAGCTGCACCTGATGCGGTTCCCCTCCACCAGACCGTCCATCTCAGCCAGGTCCTCAAAGGTACAGTTGACCCCTGCAGACAACTCTGGGACGTTATGGGCCTCCAGGATCAGCTGTGGAGAGAAGACAGAGGGGGGGTTACATATGGCATCGGGGAGAAGAGCGGAGTAGAGGGAGGGGGTGGAACGGTCCTGTGTGGCTCAGTCAGTAGAGCATGGCGCTTTCAACGCCAGGGATGTGGGTTTGATTCCCACGGGGGATCAGTAGGAAAATATATGCACTCACTACTGTAAGTATCTCTGGATGAGAGCGTCTGCTAAATGACTCAAATGGCGTGAGAATTGGGAGATATTCCATTAGTAGAATTGGGAGATATTCCATTAGTAGAATTGGGAGATATTCCATTAGTAGAATTGGGAGATATTCCATAACTGAGTAGCAGTTCACCCTACATCACATCACACATCAGTATAGGCTCTGGTGTCCCAAATAGCACCCTGATCCCTATGTAGAGCACTACTGTTGATCAGGTGGCCCATATGGCTTGGTTCAAAAGCAGTGTACTATATAGGAAAAAGGCTGGCATTTGGGACTCAGCCTATATTAGCACATCACAACAGAAACATCAACATGACAGGATGTCTTCAGAGAGGCAGGAAGTCTTTCCTGTCCAGAGGACCATCTACGGCTCTCGCTGACTCACCCATCCATCAACTCATTCTGACATGAATACCTTTTCAATGGACATGAGAGAGAAAGAGAGAGAGCGTGAAGGAGAGGGAGAGAGAGTGAAAGAGAGAAAGTGAAGGAGAGGGAGAGAGAGTGAAGGAGAGAGAGGGAAGGAGAGGGAGAAAGAATGAAAGAGAGAAAGTGAAAGTGAAGGAGAGGGAGAGAGAGTGAAAGATGGAGAGAGTGAAGGAGAGGGAGAGAGAGAGTGAAAGAGAGAAAGTGAAGGAGAGGGAGAGAGAGTGAAGGAGAGAGAGAGTGAAAGAGAGAACGTGAAGGAGAGGGAGAGCGAGTGAAGGAGAGGTAGAGAGAGTGAAGAAGAGGGAGAGAGATAGAAACAAAAAGACAAGGAGAGAAGAAGACAGCAGGACATGTTTGTTGAGCATCAGCTCTGTGTTTTACAAAGGCTGCTGGCGATTCTTTGACTGTTTGTCATCTGGTGAACAGTTGGAGGCCAATGCCCTCCTTGCTCTGTCCCCCTGGGCTACCCACCATGCCCTGCGGCAGGCCGCGCCAATTTCACATCCCACTTCTACGAGTACATGTCCCTGAGAGAGAGGGAGGGAGGGGGGAAGGAGGGAGGGAGGGGATGAGCTAGGTGGAAAGGGAGAGGAGGAAGGTGAGAGGAAATTAGGTATGGGGGGGGGGGGGGGGCAGAAATGAAGGGAAGAAAGAGGCAGGATGAGAAAAGGAAGGAGAGAAAGAAAGAAACAGTGAAACAAGTATGCAAGCAGGCAGGAGGGAGGGAGGGAATGAGGAAGAGAAGGATGTAGATTCCTGTTGTTGATAGTGCTGAGTAAACTGCTCTCCTCTCTAAAGAGCAGAGGATGAGTGGGGGGGGACTTGACGAGTAGAAAAATAGTCCTTGAACAAGTCAGAAAGGGGGAGAAAAATATGAATGGGGTCAAGACCAAAATATAAATATTGAGGTGACAAATAGAGGAGGCCTTGCATCCATTCTGCTGTTGGCCGCAGCACATTTCTAATACGGAGCCAGAGAAGCTCCTGTACGATGTGAGACGGGCTGACCTGCACTGTTTTTATATTGCTGTTTAGTGTTTAATGAAAAGTCTGTCGCTGGGCACCGAACAGATACAGGAGCTTCCCTATTACTGTAGAGGAGCCACACGCAGCCAGGGTCGGAGACACAGCCCTCTTCCCACTTCATTTCTTTCTCCTTTTAAGGAGCAATGTGGCGCAAGTTTTCTTCAATTACATTTGGAGCAGTCGCGGCCCTAACCCGAGCCGCCCGGGCCTAAACATGGAGTAGGAAAATAAGCTGTGTTCCGTGTCAATTGAATCACACACACACATGGAGAGAAATAGGTTCTCGCGCCTCTCCTTAATAATACACTGCGTCACGCGTGGAGGCTACGATGTGATAGATCGTATTGGCTTGGGTTGCCATAGTGACATAAAGAGGAGGATGTTGATCTGGGGGTGGTTCATTTAGATGCATACTGTACATGCCTCCTTGATTTGTATCACATGTGGCAGATTATGACAGCTGAATATATGATGCATTATACTGTAATAACACATGGTATGACACATCTTATGACTGTCATCCACTGAAAACAGAGTGTGAGATTCCACATGCCTTTTGGATTCCTATTACAATGTGTGAATACATCTATTGTTACAAGCTGTGAGCATATTTGAATTCTCATTGTAGTGAGAGACAAGCAGCCTGGTGACAAGTCATTATCTTCTCTTCTCTGTCTGGAGGCATGTGAATACAGACCTACAGCGATATACTTGTAATAACACTAACAGTAGAGTCCAGACCTCCTCTGTGAAGCTATTAGAATTGTGTTTTATCTCAACAGGGAGCGATCTGGTCAGTTTACTAGCACCTGCTCTAGGAAGTCTTTATAGGATGGCTGTTATATCTACAGACAACAGCCCCAGAGACACTCCAAAAACAAACGCAAGAGGAAAAGCTAATGGGCAAATAAAGAAGAAAAACATATCAATGCTTTTATGAGAGAGAAACTCCTCTGTAGAGGGCTCCAGCTTATCTTTTTAAACTGATATTTAATAACTAAAAGGTCAAGGACTGGCCCTGCCTGCCCGCACAGTCTCACCAATCAATTGGATGGGAGATCTGTTGCATAGAGAAAGGTTAAACACTCTCAGAACGCCAAGGCAGAGTGTGTGTGTGTGTGTGTGTGTGTACACACACTCTCGCTCTCCATGATTATTATTATTATTACACCCATGGAGCTGAATGTACAGACAGGACCCTGAGAGTAGTATCTATACATGACCTTACCCTTCCTGATTTACGTTTATATACTTGGCCAGCAGAGATTAAAAGCAATCTCATATCCCCATTACGTATAAAATGGGATTGAAATGACACCGTAGATCGTTGGTATTCAAAGTTGGGGGGGGAACTGCAGTGGGGTCGCAAAATAAATATCAATTTTTTGGGTGTGGGGGGCACAGATTCATGAGATCATTTGAAAAATTCAATTTATTTGATTAAGACATGAAAATGTAATGAATTGAAGTTACTTGTGGGTGTAAAAATCTAATTTAAGGTTGTGTCATTATTTTGGGGGTGGGGTCATGATAAATTATCACAAAAATAATGGGGTCCCCAGAAATTCCGACGGATGAAATGGGATCCCAGCTGAAAAAGTCTGAATACCACTGTCATAGATGGACAGGTGGATGCAGTGTGTTGCATTTACTGGTGTACTGATCTACAGTCCAGTCCTACAGAACACACACATCCAGCCAAGCATTTACTGTTCTACAGTCTAGTCCTACAGAACACACACATCCAGCCAAGCATTTACTGTTCTACAGTCTAGTCCTACAGAACACACACATCCAGCCAAGCATCTACTGATCTACAGTCTAGTCCTACAGAAAACACACATCCAGCCAAGCATCTACTGTTCTACAGTCTAGTCCTACAGAACACACACATCCAGCCAAGCATTTACTGTTCTACAGTCTAGTCCTACAGAACACACATATCCAGCCAAGCATTTACTGGTGTACTGTTCTACAGTCTAGTCCTACAGAACACACATATCCAGCCAAGCATTTACTGGTGTACTGTTCTACAGTCTAGTCCTACAGAACACACACATCCAGCCAAGCATTTACTGGTGTACTGTTCTACAGTCTAGTCCTACAGAACACACACATCCAGCCAAGCATTTACTGGTGTACTGTTCTACAGTCTAGTCCTACAGAACACACACATCCAGCCAAGCATTTACTGTTCTACAGTCTAGTCCTACAGAACACACACATCCAGCCAAGCATTTACTGTTCTACAGTCTAGTCCTACAGAACACACACATCCAGCCAAGCATTTACTGGTGTACTGTTCTACAGTCCAGTCCTACAGAACACACACATCCAGCCAAGCACGTGAAAATGGAATTTAGTTCCAAGCATGAACATAGCTAAAGAGACCTGGTGGACATTATTCTGCCGTCACCAGTGTCTGCCGTCTGGTGTCTGCCGTTTCCCCTATCCGCCAAAAACACCAGTCCACTTCTTATTCACCATAAACCGTTGGTGGTGTGATTCTACAGAGAGGGTTTGGCTAGTGTCCTGGGGAGTGTTGTGTACTGTGTATCTGATTGGCGCCTGGTGGGTGGCGCCAGGATTACACAGGGAGAAAGAGGGAAAGGCTGTGGCCTGCTTTGATGGGTTTACTGACACGACACAACACAGGTGGAGAGAGGAGAGAGTACACACACACGCACACACACGCACACACAGCGTCCCTCAAAGGAGCTGCCCAGATCAGCAAGACTCATACAGTCATACAGACAGACAGCAGAGGTGTTAAGACATCAGACTGACCAATAGACACCTCTAGTGTGGAGGGAGAGGTGTTAAGACAGCAGACTGACCAGTAGACACCTCTAGTGTGGAGGGAGAGGTGTTAAGACAGCAGACTGACCAGTAGACACCTCTAATGTGGAGGGAGAGGTGTTAAGACAGCAGACTGACCAGTAGACACCTCTAGTGTGGAGGGAGAGGTGTTAAGACAGCAGACTGACCAGTAGACACCTCTAGTGTGGAGGGAGAGGTGTTAAGACAGCAGACTGACCAGTAGACACCTCTAGTGTGGAGGGAGAGGTGTTAAGACAGCAGACTGACCAGTAGACACCTCTAGTGTGGAGGGAGAGGTGTTAAGACAGCAGACTGACCAATAGACACCTCTAGTGTGGAGGGAGAGGTGTTAAGACAGCAGACTGACCAGTAGACTCCTCTAGTGTGGAGGGAGATATGTTAAGACAGCAGACTGACCAGTAGACACCTCTAGTGTGGAGGGAGAGGTGTTAAGACAGCAGACTGACCAGTAGACTCCTCTAGTGTGGAGGGAGAGGTGTTAAGACAGCAGACTGACCAATAGACACCTCTAGTGTGGAGGGAGAGGTGTTAAGACAGCAGACTGACCAGTAGACTCCTCTAGTGTGGAGGGAGATATGTTAAGACAGCAGACTGACCAGTAGACACCTCTAGTGTGGAGGGAGAGGTGTTAAGACAGCAGACTGACCAGTAGACACCTCTAGTGTGGAGGGAGAGGTGTTTAGTGCCAGCAACACAACACAATCCCAGCTGATTCCATACACAATATCAGATCAGCTGGTAGGGTATGCTATATCTCTATATAATACCCACCCAGTGGGCAAAACAGAGTGAAATTATGTCATTATTATAACCAGTGTTATGTTCACTACGATGTCATTGAAAATCTCCCTCTAGGGAGGTTTTCAGTAGCCTCGTACGAACCATCCTGATCTTGCGAGCTTCCATTCTGTTCCAGTGAAGCGAGACCAGGATGGTACGTACGAGGCCAGGTTTTTAGTGCCAGCAAAACAGCATCACCCGAGTGATTCCATGAACAATATCAGAGCAGCAGCTACACAGCGTCTATATAACCCCCAGTATCACTGATCATTACACAGAAGTCTGTGGAAGCCTGGAAGCCAACGATAATAACGCGTTGTCTAGATAGACAGAGACAGAACACAGCTGCAATATACAGATGATTAGATGATGGCTAGGTGGCATGAGGTAATGCTAGGGGAAACCCTGGCCTTGATGGACAGATCTGTAAGGACCTGTGACATGTGAGGGGATAATTACGTTATGGCCATTGGCTAAAGATGATTCCCCAGGCTTAACCGTGTTAGTGAGGCACAACATCAATACCTTCAACTATGACATGGTTCATTGGACCACTAAAATGGTTGGGCGTCTCCTGTTTTTTTCCTAATCTGATTTTTCCGATGTGACCGCTCATTCAGTCATCGGATGCAATACCAGATGATGGTATATTGTATACTGATAGGGTTTCTGGTCACCATAGTAACTGTAAGCCTACTAAAATGCAATAATATCGGTCATTGTGCCAGACACTTCTTTTTCATTTTAGACTGGTCAGGTTCAGTGGGGCACGAAATGAGAGAAAACATTTCCAAACGGAGGAGGCGCTATCTGAAGATGTCCAATAAGAATGGCAATATTACATTTTTCCGTCTCAAAAGGTTTTCTGTTTCCGTGCCTAGTGGACAGGCCCCAGGAGGAAGCAGTGTTCTGAACACACTTTGACCGTGCGAAGTGGTCACCACTCACCGTGACGCTGAACTGGGACACGGAGATGTTGCTGGGGTGGACGCTGAGGCGGACGCACTGCTTGATGTCCCAGGCGAACCGCCGGGGCTCGGCCGAGCGCTCGCAGTTCTCCTTCCTGGTGCACCTGTGGGAACACAAAGTAACAGAGGGGGGAGGTTATTCACCGTAACACCCGTCGCAGCCTTCAGTCAACCCCGTTGGAGCCTCGTTCACATGGCTTGTCCCACCTGCTGAGCGCCTGGGAAACCAGAAGAATGTTAGTTACCTGTGTGAAAGAAGTGGAAATACCTGGGGTGATATTAATACGGAGACATTCATCATATTTCTACCAGAGCTTTATCCACGGATACTCGCCATTCACTGTGACTGGACAACCCTAAAACAATGGCCGCCTCTATTTGTGGAAGTGGAGCTGCTCTGTTGGGAGAAGGGGGACAGGCTCTGTCTTTGTGAGGCCATCTTAATGAGGGCCATTCATGGGCAGTGCCAAGTGCAGGTGGGGGGCGGGGATGGGGAGCAAGGGATGGATTACCCCCCTCTTAATCCAGGGCCAGGTGGTCTAATCCATTCCCATTATATTATGTGGGTTGGTAAATAGACTTAACTCCCTCTTTCTCTCTGCTTTTGTCCCTGGGAGAATTGTGTAGTTCACGTTTCCACACACTAGTATCTGTTGACAGTGGGCCGCTGCCTCTGGTTTACATTCCCAAAGCCACAGCATTACTAAGAACATCTAAACGGCTGTATTATTTCAGCAGCAGGTATAGGGAACGCCTCTAACTCCCATGAGACAGTCACATAGATATTCACACAGAGAGGCTGGGAACATTGGCAAACCTGGGTAAAGAGTACAGACACCTGGGTAAAGTAGAAAGTAAAGAAAGTATGGATATACTCTCACGAAACTTTATATCAACTACCAAAAGACCATTGCACTGTACCTACCACTCCGCGGCCCGACGCTCCACTATAACCCCTAACCTCCTCCTCCATTAAATCCCCGTAAAACCTATTCAGTTTAATCCTCGTTGATTTAAACAAAGTTCTCAAGCAATTAACAGCAAATCCCACAGAGAGCAAAGTCCTCAGAGAGAATGATAGAAGGGACTTCTGGGAGGCTGGATGACGGCTGAGATACAGTAATACCTTCCGCAGTAGAAGCTTTTCATCGGGGGGATGAGATGTGTCTGCATTGTGAAGTTTTAAGCGACCTAGCGTGGAGAAAAGAAGCCGGCAGACAGAATGGAAGAAGAAGAAGTAATCTGCTTCGGAGTGAAAGAAGAGAGAGAGAAGAGAGAACAGAAGAGAGGAGATTTAGGGAAGGCAACAATCATTCAGAGGCTTTTCAATAGTCTTTTTCTCAGCTCCTCCGCTAAGCAGGTCTGAGAAGGCTTTAACCAGAGAGCTTCCCTTTGTGTTCTGCATCAGGCCTCCTGTTCCCCATTGTACTGCTGATTTAATAAACCCCACAGTACACAAAACCCCAGAGAGAATACAGTTATACACTCCTACACACACACCTGAGTGCCTGTACCTGCATGGGTGTTGTATGTATTTGATTCAGTATTGATGTGTTTGGAGTGGGTGTGTTGGCTACGGGTTGGTTCTCGCCACCCGTGTCTACGTGTGTCTATGCGTGAGCGTGCGTGAGAGAAGAAGATGAGTGAGACAGAGAGGTAAATAAGGGTACCATGCAGAGCGATGTAGGGGGAGGGAACCAATCCTGTTGCCTGGTGGCTCAGAGAACTTCTTCAG
The DNA here is from genome assembly GCF_013265735.2 of Oncorhynchus mykiss. Classification (NCBI taxonomy): domain Eukaryota; kingdom Metazoa; phylum Chordata; class Actinopteri; order Salmoniformes; family Salmonidae; genus Oncorhynchus; species Oncorhynchus mykiss. Next base: position 14,971,615 of record NC_048585.1, read on the forward strand.
GAGAGAAATCTCTATTTCATGCTGTTAACTCACCTGCCAGAAGCCTTATCTAAAACATCACACGTGTCAAATCTAACAACTTCTCTCTCTTCCTTCTCCTTTTCCTTCAGTTTGTGATTAGAGGGAACCTGAATTAATAATGTGATATCCCCCCCCCCCGAAACCACCCGGTAATGGTACGGTCCGACCACAGAGGGCACTTTGGCTAGCGGTGCAGTCACAATCAATAGAGGGGGTTCTCAGGGTTGCCATTTTAGGGTCTGAAAGCTATGGGGCAGCATGTGTCTGTGAAATCTGACATGGATCCCTTTGACACTTGTGGGATAGTGCACTTTAATTTAATAGGGCACTGCTTTTAGGAGTCATAAACAAGGGCGCTCGTAATGCCCTGAGGGCGTTTCATGACATCATCTCTGTGGGACTCGCAGGCCGTCTGTAAATGGCAGGGCCTGTAGAGACGCTGACAGTGGCAGGACAGACTGTAGAGATCTACTTTGATGTCTTCACAATGACATGTTCATAACTCTGCCTGAAAACACAGGAAGCATTAGAGAGAGAGAGAGAGTGAGATACAGAGAGAGAGAGAGACAGAGAGAGACAGAGAGAGAGAGAGAGAGAGAGAGAGAGAGAGAGAGAGAGAGAGATAATTGAGGATGTTTATTGTATGTTCTCTGAGTACTTGTGTTGAGCATGCATAGTTGAGTGTGTATCTTTCTGCAAGTTTGTTTTGTGTTGTACCAAGATGTGGACATGATTAGGCATCTGATAGATATGGTGCTGCCATTTGATGAGTGATCCTCAGAGCACCTGACAGGTTGGGCTCATTAATACATTATCATTAGTGAAGTAAATCAGTCCATTAGAAGAGCTGGGTGGGAATTTGTTTTTCTCGTAATGCAAATGAGCCGTGGAACATGGAGGAATACGTTGGGAATATTGAAGATCAATCATACCTGGAGTGATCTCAAACTGCTCCACCAACTTTCCCTCCCTCCCTCCCTCCCTCCCTCCCTCCCTCCCTCCCTCCCTCCCTCCCTCCCTCCCTCCCTCTCTTTCTTTCTTTCTTTCTTTCTTTCTTTCTTTCTTTCCTTCCTTCCTTCCTTCCTTCCTTCCTTCCTTCCTTCCTCCCTCCCTCCCTCCCTCCCTCCCTCCCTTCCTCCCTCCCTCCCTCCCTCCCTCCCTCCCTCCCTCCCTCTCTTTCTTTCTTTCTTTCTTTCTTTCTTTCCTTCCTTCCTTCCTTCCTTCCTTCCTTCCTTCCTTCCTTCCTTCCTTCCTTCCTTCCTTCCTTCCTTCCTCCCTCCCTCCCTCCCTCCCTCCCTCCCTCCCTCCCTCCCTCCCTCCCTCTCTTTTCCTCTCTCTCTCTCTGACTCTAGCCACCTCTTCTCTGCAACACACTGGCTTATATTCACTGCATATGCAGGTTGTAGGGAATTCAATTGCCACAAATAATAATACAATTTGGCCCTTTTCACATTTTGCTTATTGAAATGTGTGTGTTGGAGCCTCCAGCCTCTGTACTTGCGCAACAGTAACTGTAACTCATTCCATAGGACAAAATAACACAATGAAAACTTTAGGGTACAGCTATCCATGATGACTTTAGGGTACATCTATCCATGATGACTTTAGGGTACAGCTATCCATGATGACATTAGGGTACAGCCATCCATGATGACTTTAGGGTACAGCTATCCATGATGACTTTAGGGTACATCTATGATGACTTTAGGGTACATCTATCCATGACGGTCTGTCTGACTCTGTATTGACGGTCACTTGCTCATCTCTGAATTCAGTCTCTCCCTCTCTCTCTCCTCCCTCGCTCTCCCCCTACACCTTTCTCGCATTTCTCTCTGCACCACTGCCCAGGCGTTGGCAGCCGTTCAGACGTAGCCAGTGAGCGGTAGTGGCGGTTAGCGGAGAGCTCTAATCAGAGGTTAGTGGGAGAAAACAGCGCCAATATGCTCTGTATGAGGGAGGCAGATTGCAGGCCTAGACTCTCCATAGCTTCTCTCTGTGTTGTCGTAGCTAAGCTACAGTTGATACGTCTGTTTTTACCAAACCATATATCCTTGAAAAACACCAACTGTGTCAGTAATAGCAGTAAAACCACTTTTGTTTTAGGGAATATAAATGAGAAGTTGTAAACTATACTATAAAGATACTATACAACATTACTGTCTGTACTCTAAAATTGTAGTAGATTGTATACTGTACCATCAGTGGAATTTTTGGTTTTATAAACTGGGTGGTTCGAGCCCTGAATGCTGATTGGCTGACAGCTGTGGTATATCAGACTGTATACCACAGGCATGACAAAACTTGTATTTTTACTGCTCTAATTACGTTGGTAACCAGTTTACAATAGCAATGAGGCACCTTGGGGGTTTGTTGTATATGGCCAACATACCATAACTAAAGGCTGTATCCAGGCATAAGAACAGCCCTTAGCCGTGGTATATTGGCTATATACCACACCCCCTCGGGCCTTATCGCTTAATTAACGTATATTGTCATCATATAGGGTCTTGTGAAACAACAGTTCAGGCTGAGAGCTGTGATAGTCTTCAGCCTGCTCACATCGCACGACCACTCCCAGATCTATTAGAAGTCTGGCAGCGTCTAGAGAGCTGAATCAATCCAAACGGATATCCTCCCTCAGACAGTTAAACATCAAACATCTATTTCAACTTGAATAAACAGTAGTGTTATTAAATGCTGGTGGAGACACGTTTAGAGAGAGCCCCATGAATGGATTAGATTGGTGGCTGAATGGAACTAATCTTCACTCTTGTTTCCTGAAGCCTTTGGTAATGTGACTCAATTAGAAGAATGAGGAGGATTTGCCAGCCTTTCCAACAAGATTATGACCCTTTCATGTCCCTAGTAAACACACAGACAAATATAGCTTTAATGCTAGCCTACTATTCATAACAGAAAGTCAATCACAATGTAGTATGATTCTCTACTCCACAGAACTCTACAGTATTCTAATCTACAGTGTTCTACAGTACTCTACTCTTCAGTACTCTACAGTATTCTAATCTACAGTGTTCTACAGTACTCTACTCTACAGTACTCTACAGTATTCTAATCTACAGTGTTCTACAGTACTCTACTCTACTCTACAATACTCTACTCTACAGTACTATACAGTACTCTACTCTAGGGTTGGGGGTTAAGGTGAGGGGTGAGGGGGATGAGGAGGGTTGAGGGGTAAGGTGAGGTGAGTGGAGTGAGGAGGTTTGGGGGGTGAGGTGAGGGGGATGAGGAGGGTTGAGGGGTAAGGTGAGGTGAGTGGGGTGAGGAGGTTTGGGGGGTGAGGTGAGGGGGATGAGGAGGGTTGAGGGGTAAGGTGAGGTGAGTGGGGTGAGGAGGTTTGGGGGGTGAGGTGCGGATGTAGCAGGCTGTGGTGACAGACTTTAGGTCTAATGCATATTTAATGCAGGGAGGAACAGAAAAGGTCAAGTGGAGAGGGAAATGAAACCTATTAACTTTCCAGAGGCTGGCTGAGACACGGTGCTCCATCAGCAACGTCACAAGCACACTTCAATATGCACTCTACATCTGAGGGAGGTTAGAGGTTGAACAGTCCTCCATCTTGACTGTTCACCATCACATACTGATGGGTTGACTACCTAAATTACACCTAATGCAAATGTGTGGGGAAAAACAGGGCACCGTTACAGATTCCTCCCTGATGCTTATGCATGTGTCTCTGAGTGGCTGAACCCCGTACATTAGCCAAGCAATCACTGTACATATAAGGTATAAAAATGCATTGGATAATATCATACTGTGCTATGAGACATAGCGCCGGAACGTCATCTCGGTGAGTCCAGGAACCACAACACAAGGCAGAATACTACTACTCCCCAAATGAGGCATTTCTACCCAGACTCTTCCCCCTGACTAGGGCCTCTCTAACCCCCTAGCCCCTTCCCCCTGACTAGGGCCTCTTTAACCCCCTTCCCCCTGACTAGGGCCCCTTCCCCCTGACTAGGGCCTCTCTAACCCCCTAGCCCCTTCCCCCTGACTAGGGCCTCTCTAACCCCCTTCCCCCTGACTAGGGCCTCTCTAACCCCCTTCCCCCTGACTAGGGCCTCTCTAACCCCCTTCCCCCTGACTAGGGCCTCTCTAACCCCCTTCCCCCTGACTAGGGCCTCTCTAACCCCCTTCCCCCTGACTAGGGCCTCTCTAACCCCCTAGCCCCTTCCCCTCTGGCATCATTAAGACCGATAGAGAGCAGGAGTCCCAGTCCCAGGGTGGTGGGGTCATTACCTGAATCAGTGGCTGTGACCCCATAACTCCCCGGTGTAGAGGCAGATCCCTGTGACTGAGCTGCTGGCCCAGGGCCAAGATCCCCGCACTGTGCCCCTACAGCCCTTGGAAAATTAGTGTGTGTGTGTGTGTGTGTGTGTGTGTGTGTGTGTGTGTGTGTGTGTGTGTGTGTGTGTGTGTGTGTGTGTATATATACATATATATATATATGGAACATTTGTGTGTGTGCGTGTGTGCACACACGCACACACACACACACACACACACACACACACACACACACACACACACACACACACACACACACACACACACACACACACACACACACACAGGTAGCGATATATATATATATATATATATATATATATATATATCGCTACCTGTGTGTGTGTGTGTGTGTGTTTATATATATATATATATATATAATGTGCCCCAGTGAACTACTCCTGGTGATGAACTGTCTGAGTCAAAACAGTGGGATGTCAGACAGCGTGTCATCAGCATGACCAGCCAACAGCCACCAGCCTCCCTGCAGCCACCAGCCTCCCTGCAGCCACCATCCATTCACACCCCAGACAGACACACACGCGTCTACATCAACCTGCAGACATACACACATGCACACACACACTCACGAACACACACGCTGGAGAGGTAGCGATCTCCCATCCACGTCGATCTGGCCCCTGGTAAACACACACTGCAGCTGCCTCTCCCCACTGCCGGCCCATCTCCTTTCAGACTCGCAAAGCAATTTCAGCAACTGTCAAAAACCCTGGCAACAAGTTCCTTCATCTGAGGCCCCTTCTGGGTCTGTCTGCCGGGGCGGCGTAAGTCGTTTTATCTGACATACCATGGCCCGGCTAGATCCCATCAGGCCCGGCGTTTATTAAACAGGTTTATCTGTCTTGCTGTGTGACCCTGTCATCAGAACATACTGTGTATAACACCTTTACTCTTTTAATTCCATCTTCCTGCTGCTCTTCCTGTCTGTTGGTGATGTGTGGTGATCAGGGGAGGGCGGGGATATGGACCCTGGTTTGGGGGTGAAGGGGTTAATAGAGGTAGCTCTGTGGGAGGAGAGGAGACAGGTTCACCTCGGGGTTACCATGAGCCTATAGCTCCTCCCACCAGTCTTCAGTGATATACAGCCTAACCTTTCTGAGATATGATGTCAGATAAACACCTCTGCTAAACACACCACTGCTTCACTGCCCAAGCTGACTCTTATCAGCTCGCAGGGCGACACGCTCTTGATCTGGCTACAACCTTGAAGGGACGACAGTGACTGAGAAGATTCAGTCATTTTCTTTGACCTGGGGTGCCCTGACTACAGCTGGCCTGGTTTCACATCTGTTTGTGCCATCTTGCCAACTCCTATTGTCACACATACTGTAGGGGTTGGCAAGACAGCACAAGCAGATCAGAAACCAGGCTAGACTAGAGTGGCTACAGGTACCAAAACAACCCTTTGTCACTAATAATTCCACAGTAGACTGGGTCAGTGTAACGAGACAAAGCAGAGATGAACATCAAAGATAAGGAGGAATGAGTCCAAGCGGCTCCGATATCAATATCGCATCTATCCTGTTACCGCGGCGACAACAAAACCCCGGCGATCAAACGCCCAACAATCAAAAGGCCTTCTTCAAAAGAACACACAAGCCTATCCTCATTACATACAGTATGTATCACTTCTCAAAAAGGACGCCTCCACCTCCTTAGGGTTATACAAGAGGACACTGGAGAAAAGGGTGAATGGACTTCCTATTGGCAAGGGCAAACTATGCCTTGCTCTATCAGGGAGTCCATCATAGTAAGTTCAGTGTTTAGCCCCCAACAGTGATACATGATAATATTGATCCTAACAAGTCAAAATCAACAACACATATTTATGGCTTTATGGGGTAGATGTTACCACAACTGAAGGGGGTAGATGATACCACAGCTGACAGGGGTAGATGTTACCACAACTGAAGGGGGTAGATGATACCACAGCTGACAGGGGTAGATGTTACCACAACTGAAGGGGGTAGATGATACCACAGCTGAAGGGGGTAGATGTTACCACAGCTGACAGGGGTAGATGTTACCACAGCTGAAGGGGGTAGATGATACCACAGCTGAAGGGGGTAGATGTTACCACAACTGAAGGGGGTAGATGATACCACACCTGAAGGGGGTAGATGATACCACAGCTGAAGGGGGTAGATGATACCACAGCTGAAAGGGGTAGATGTTACCACAGCTGAAGGGGGTAGATGATACCACAGTTGAAGGGGGTAGATGATACCACAGCTGAAGGGGGTAGATGATACCACAACTGACGGGGGTAGATGATACCACAGCTGAAGGGGGTAGATGTTACCACAGCTGAAGGGGGTAGATGTTACCACAGTTGAAGGGGATAGATGATACCACAGCTGAAGGGGGTAGATGTTACCACAGTTGAAGGGGGTAGATGATACCACAGCTGAAGGGGGTAGATGATACCACAGCTGAAGGGGGTAGATGATACCACAGTTGAAGCGGGTAGATGATACCACAGCTGAAGGGGGTAGATGATACCACAACTGACGGGGGTAGATGATACCACAGCTGAAGGGGGTAGATGATACCACAGTTGATGGGGGTAGATGATACCACAGCTGAAGGGGGTAGATGATACCAAAGCTGAAGGGGGTAGATGTTACCACAGCTGACGGGGGTAGACGATACCACAGCTGAAGGGGGTAGATGTTACCACAGCTGAAGGGGGTAGATGTTACCACACCTGAAGGGGGTAGATGATACCACAGCTGAAGGGGGTAGATGATACCACAGTTGAAGGGGGTAGATGATACCACAGCTGAAGGGGGTAGATGATACCACAACTGACGGGGGTAGATGATACCACAGCTGAAGGGGGTAGATGATACCACAGCTGAAGGGGGTAGATGATACCACAGTTGAAGGGGGTAGATGATACCACAGCTGAAGGGGGTAGATGATACCACAACTGATGGGGGTAGATGATACCACAGCTGAAGGGGGTAGATGATACCACAGTTGATGGGGGTAGATGATACCACAGCTGTAAGGACACAGAGTGAAGATTTTATAATTCATTTTTAAGTGAGAGAAGCTCAGTGAAGAAAAAGTCAGTCCGCATGATATACATAAAACACGCTGTTTATGGCTTTTTCATGTTGTTTTTCGCTAACACACTGTTTCTAAGGTATTCACAGGGACGTTACACAAGGCATGGCAAACATAATAGCATCTCCTCCATTTGATTTACCTAATACTGTATGTTTCCTACATTACCCCTCTCCATTTGATTTACCTAATACTGTATGTTTCCTACATTACCCCCCTCTATTTGATTTACCTAATACTGTATGTTTCCTACATTACCCCTCACCATTTGATTTACCTAATACTGTATGTTTCCTACATTACCCCTCACCATTTGATTTACCTAATACTGTATGTTTCCTACATTACCCCTCTCCATTTGATTTACCTAATACTGTATGTTTCCTACATTACCCCCCTCTATTTGATTTACCTAATACTGTATGTTTCCTACATTACCCCTCTCCATTTGATTTACCTAATACTGTATGTTTCCTACATTACCCCCCTCTATTTGATTTACCTAATACTGTATGTTTCCTACATTACCCCTCACCATTTGATTGACCTAATACTGGATGTGTCCTAAATTTCTCACATTTCATATCGCTGTCTGATCACATTCAAAGCAAAGAATTGTTCGCTTTTGAATGAATTCCGTTTTTCGTCCCTCACACACCGTGTAACAATGCACGCAACTGCTGATTAGACAAGAGGCTTATGCCTTGTAAAGAAATCTGAATGACAACTCGAGTCACGAAGATTACTGCCAGAACGTCGACAGAGATTACATGCTTGTTGCCGGCGGATTACGTGATATGGTTGCTACATGGTTGTTACAACGTTTCCTGGTGTAGCTGCAGTGTTGGAAGCTGAGTTGTTGTATTGTTGTCACCTGAGTAAGCACCTTATTCCTGACACTGCTCTTATGGCCTCATTACTCAATGCAAGTGGTGTGTGTGTGTGTGTGTGTGTGTGTGTGTGTGTGTGTGTGTGTGTGTACAAGCGAGTGTGTGTGTGTGTCGGCTCTGAGTTTAGCCAGAGTGCCTCATGAAGTAGAATTTATGCCCTCCACCTGGCCATCTCTCCTTCTCCTTCTCTGTGAATTTATGTAACCTTCGTTCTCTCTCTCTCTGTCCCTCTGTCTGTCTCTCTCTCTCTCTCTCTCTCTCTCTCTCTGTCTCTCTCTCTCTCTCTCTCTCTCTCTCTCTCTCTCTCTCTCTCTCTCTCTCTCTCTCTCTCTCTGTCTCTCTCTCTCTCTCTCTCTCTCTCTCTCTCTCTCTCTCTCTCTCTCTCTCTCTCTATTCATCTCCATATCTCTCCAGCTCTTTTCTCCATTCAGTTTCTCTCCACTCTGAAATATAATTCTCTCACTTCTTCTGTCTCTTTCCCCTCTCACTCACTCTTCTCTTTCCTCTTCTTCTCCCTCTTCCCTTCTATGGTGTCAAATCCCTGTATCGGTTCCTGTGTCTAGTTCACGCTGTGGCAGGCAGAGGTTCTATGGTGTCAAGTCTTTGTATCAGTTCCTGTGTCTAGTTCACACTCTGGCAGGCAGAGGCAGGCCACCTCTCTGTTTGAGGTGTGTGTGTGTGTGTGTGTGTGTGTGTGTGTGTGTGTGTGTGTGTGTGTGTGTGTGTGTGTGTGTGTGTGTGTGTGTGTGTGTGTGTGTGTGTGTGTACGTGTGTGGGTGTGTCGGGGTGACAGTGCTGTGTGACAGTGAGGGATGGTGGGAGCCATGTGGCAGGGGTCCGTCCCCCAGTCCTCCCAAGCCCATCGTGCCCATCATGGTGACAGTTCAGAGTCAACCTGCAGGCTGTGGCCCGTTCCGTCCTGACACCCCCGTCACTTGCCAGCCCCTTCCCTCAGCCTCCCTGAGCCTGGAAGCCAGGAGCCCCTCTACCAAGGTACAGGGAGGAGGGGGGAGAGCCAGTCCCCCGCACCCAGGGGAGAGCCACTCTCCACTGGGTACAGACACCACTGCACATGCCCTGGGTGCAAAGAGTTCCGTGGGCAGGAAAGTTCAACTTGGCAGTTGACTCAGTCACAAACTATTTAAGTCAAGTTAGGGCTCTTCCAATATTGCTCTCACAAGATGGATTTTCACTACACATTTATATCTATCTAACAGAGGCATGGAAGTACCCTTACAGTATATGTACAATCAGTGGAACAGCATGTCCCAGCAATGTCCCTGAGTTCCCTTTGAACTCTGTGACAGCCTCTGAGGTCATTCATCATTAGCTCAGCATAGAGAGTACCACCACAAGGGAAAGCAGACTTAAAAACATTGATTGTTGGCGTTGGAGCACAGTGTTATGTCTCTCTCTCTGCAGGGGGAAGAGCTTTCTGACAGAGTAAACAATGCCTTTCCTGGCCAACAATACGCATCAAAGAGCTCTGCCGCGTGCTAACTCCAATGGGAGGCTAACAGACGCAGCAGCCAAACACAAAGAGGATGCATGCTAATCGGAGGTAACACGGCGGCTCAATTAACATTAGCATCACGGAATGAGAGGACAAAGGTAACATATGACCGTGAGCACAGCTAACTGTAACCAGAGGTGTATAATTAATGAGAGAGAGAGAGAGAGAGAGAGAGAGAGAGAGAGAGAGAGAGAGAGAGAGAGAGAGAGAGAGAGACAGATAGAGAGAGAGAGAGAGAGAGAGAGAGAGAGAGAGAGAGAGAGACAGAGAGAGAGAGACAGAGAGAGAGAGAGAGAGAGAGAGAGAGAGAGAGAGACAGAGAGAGAGAGAGAGAGAGAGAGAGAGAGAGACAGAGAGAGAGAGAGAGAGAGAGAGAGACAGAGAGAGAGAGACAGAGAGAGAGAGAGAGAGAGAGAGAGAGACAGAGAGAGAGACAGAGAGAGAGAGAGAGAGAGAGAGAGAGAGAGAGAGAGAGACAGAGAGAGAGAGAGAGAGAGAGAGAGAGAGACAGAGAGAGAGAGACAGAGAGAGAGAGACAGAGAGAGAGAGAGAGAGAGAGACAGAGAGAGAGAGAGAGAGAGAGAGAGAGAGAGAGAGACAGAGAGAGAGAGACAGAGAGAGAGAGACAGAGAGAGAGAGAGAGAGAGAGAGAGAGAGAGAGAGAGAGAGAGACAGAGAGAGAGAGAGAGAGAGAGAGAGAGAGAGACAGAGAGAGAGAGAGAGAGAGAGAGAGAGAGAGAGAGAGAGACAGAGAGAGAGAGACAGAGAGAGAGAGAGAGAGAGAGAGAGAGAGAGAGAGAGAGAGAGACAGAGAGAGAGACAGAGAGAGAGAGAGAGAGAGAGAGAGAGAGAGAGAGAGAGACTATTTGCACATAATGACATTTGAAATGTCCTTATTCTTTTGGAACTAATGTGTAATGTTTACTGTTCATTTTATTATTGTTTATTTTACTTTTGTTTATGATCTATTTCACTTGCTTTGGCAATGTAAACATATGTTTCCCATGCCAATAAAGCCCTTCAATTGAATGTGAATTGAGAGAGAGAGAGAGAATTAAGTCTGCAAATGAACTTTAGCCTTTACAAAAAAAATATGTTTTTTATTGAAATGTCTTGAGTCAATAAGTATTCAACCCCTTTGTTATGACAAGCCTAAATATGTTCAGGAGTGAAACAAGTGCTTCACAAGTCACATAAAAAGTTACATGGACTCACTCTGTGTGCAAAAACAGCATATAACATGATTTTTAAATGACTACCTCATCTCTGTACCCCACACACAATTATCTGTCAGGTCGAGCAGTGAATTTCAAACACAGGTTCAAGCACAAATAAACGTTTTTTCCCCCAATACCTCGCAAAGAAGGGCACCTAGTGTATTGGTAGATGGGTACAACTAAAAAAAGCAGACATTGAATATCCCTTTGAGCATGGTGAAGTTATTAATTGGATGGTGTATCAATACACCCAGTAACTACAAAGATACAGGCGTCCTTCCTAACTCAGTTGCCGGAGAGGAAGGAAACCGCTCAGCCATTTCACCATGAGGCCCATGATGACTTTAAAACAGTTAGAGAGTTTAATGGCTGTTATAGAATTGAGGATGGCTCAACAACATTGTAGTTACTCCACAATACTAACCTAAATGACAGAGTGAAAAGAAGGAAGCCTGTACAGAATACAAATATTCCATAACATACATCCTGTTTGCAACAAGGCACTATAGTAAAACTGCCAGAAAATAATTCATGTCCTGAATATGAAGTGTTATGTTTAGGTCAAATCTAACACAACAAATCACTAAGTACCACTCTATATTTTAAAGCATGTTAGTGCCTGCATCATGTTATGGGTGTGCTTGTCATCGGCAAGGACTAGGGAGTTTTTTAGGATACAAAGAAATGGAATAAGGCTAAGCACCGGCAAAATCCCAGACGAAAACCTGGTCCAGTCTGCAGGACAATAACCTAAAACACAAGGGCAAATATAGACTAGAGATGCTTACCAAACATAGATGTCATGTTCCTGAGTGGCCTAGTTACAGTTTTGACTTAAATCAGCTGGAAAATTCATGGCAAGACTTTAAAAGACACAGCTGTAATCACAGCCAAAGGTGATTCTAACATGTATTTCCTCGGGGGTGTGAATACTTATGTAAAT
>NC_048585.1:14988599-14993599 GCF_013265735.2 Oncorhynchus mykiss
ATGTCAAAACAAAGATTTCTCATTGGGCAGACAAGGCCAAACATAGTGAGTAATTGAGAAATTAGGAAGTTTATTTCCTGTTCACATGACCTGACCAGTATTTGCCTTCCTTTATTTCCCCTTGGCCCTGTATCGACGTGGTGCAAAATAAAGACAGCTAATTTCCTTCCATTTCTTCCTCTCTCGCATTCTCTCTTCTTCATTCCCTCTTTCCAAAGGTGACGTGGCCACTTCTCCAGGACAGCCAAGGTCTACGTTTCAAAGAGCACCCTATTCCCTATATAGTGCGCTAATTCTGACCAGAGCCCCATGGACATTGGTTAAAGTTAGTGCACTTAAGAGGGATTATGGTTCTATTTGGTGCACAGCAGTCATAATGCTATGTCTTGGCTGACTCACTAGCTTTGATCTCCAGTGGGACGTTGCTTTGAACACTGACGACGCTAACTTAATTAGCATCTTTTGTTTCCGGCAGCTAGCACTTAAAAGGGGTGAAGCCAGGGAGACTGAATGAGCAATGAATATATTTTTCCTTCTCTCGTCATCAATAGGGTGGCTCATTCTAAATGCTTCCTTTCTGGTGATTACAGAGAGCCTTAGGGGCTGGACGGTGTTGTCTGTGCTTTTTCAGTGGCTTGGTTGGGTGAACGGGCGAGCGTGTGTGTGTGTGTGTGTGTGTGTGTGTGTGTGTGTGTGTGTGTGTGTGTGTGTGTGTGTGTGTGTCTGTGTGTGTGTGTCTGTGTGTGTGTGTCTGTTTGTGTGTGTTCATGTGTCTCAACAGTAGTTTCCAGCCATGCTGATTGAGCTGGTAATCAGAAGGTCAGGCTAGTGGAAGGTAGTGGGTGTCAGGACACTAAGGGACTGAAGAGAGACTGAGAGAGAGTTAATGCATTGTTAATTCACTGTCACAGTATCTCTCCTCTAGTGGGCCCACCCCTCCCACTCCTCCCCTTCTTAATCAAATGTAGACTCGCTCCATCGGGCTACCACCCCCCCTCTTCTTCCTACCTCTCCCTCATCCCTCCATCTCCCTCATCCCTCCACCTCCAGCCCTCCTCTGGCCAGTGGCTATTGTGTGGAAGTGTGTTTGTTCAGCTGTCCTCCCTCCTCAGGGACATTGGAGCTACCCCAACACATCCCCAGGACATGTTCGATGTACCGGCTGGATTAGCCTATTCATGCTTCACTAGCAATGGTATTGACCTCACTTGACTTATAAGTAAAGAGATTGAGGGAGGAGGGGGGAAGGACAAAGGGGACTGATAGAGACAAGAGGGAGAGGAGTGTCACACACACACACACACACACACACACAGGAGTGGGTGCTGGATAAGCGTTACGTCTGGGGATCTCTCTGGGGGAGTGCAGATGCTATCTGTGTTCTCTTCTGGAAGCAGCCCTGTGTGTGTGTGTGTGTGTGTGTGTGTGTGTGTGTGTGTGTGTGTGATCCCAGGGGTCAGTTAAGAATCTAATGACTACGCTCTAGAGACCAGACAACTGACCTGGGTGAGAACACAAGTGAAGTGTTGACCTCTGAACCCTGAACTCCTACTGATAGTAATGAATGTGTTGACCTCTGCACCCTGAACTCCTACTGATAGTAATGAATGTGTTGACCTCTGAACCCTGAACTCCTACTGATAGTAATGAATGTGTTGACCTCTGCACCCTGAACTCCTACTGATAGTAATGAATGTGTTGACCTCTGCACCCTGAACTCCTACTGATAGTAATGAATGTGTTGACCTCTGCACCCTGAACTCCTACTGATAGTAATGAATGTGTTGACCTCTGCACCCTGAACTCCTACTGATAGTAATGAATGTGTTGACCTCTGCACCCTGAACTCCTACTGATAGTAATGAATGTGTTGACCTCTGCACCCTGAACTCCTACTGATAGTAATGAATGTGTTGACCTCTAAACCCTGAACTCCTACTGATAGTAATGAATGTGTTGACCTCTGCACCCTGAACTCCTACTGATAGTAATGAATGTGTTGACCTCTGCACCCTGAACTCCTACTGATAGTAATGAATGTGTTGACCTCTGCACCCTGAACTCCTACTGATAGTAATGAATGTGTTGACCTCTGCACCCTGAACTCCTACTGATAGTAATGAATGTGTTGACCTCTGCACCCTGAACTCCTACTGATAGTAATGAATGTGTTGACCTCTGCACCCTGAACTCCTACTGATAGTAATGAATGTGTTGACCTCTGCACCCTGAACTCCTACTGATAGTAATGAATGTGTTGACCTCTGCACCCTGAACTCCTACTGATAGTAATGAATGTGTTGACCTCTGCACCCTGAACTCCTACTGATAGTAATGAATGTGTTGACCTCTAAACCCTGAACTCCTACTGATAGTAATGAATGTGTTGACCTCTGCACCCTGAACTCCTACTGATAGTAATGAATGTGTTGACCTCTGCACCCTGAACTCCTACTGATAGTAATGAATGTGTTGACCTCTGCACCCTGAACTCCTACTGATAGTAATGAATGTGTTGACCTCTGCACCCTGAACTCCAACTGATAGTAATGCATGTGTTGACCTCTGCACCCTGAACTCCTACTGATAGTAATGAATGTGTTGACCTCTGCACCCTGAACTCCTACTGATAGTAATGAATGTGTTGACCTCTGCACCCTGAACTCCTACTGATAGTAATGAATGTGTTGACCTCTGCACCCTGAACTCCTACTGATAGTAATGAATGTGTTGACCTCTGCACCCTGAACTCCTACTGATAGTAATGAATGTGTTGACCTCTGCACCCTGAACTCCTACTGATAGTAATGAATGTGTTGACCTCTGCACCCTGAACTCCTACTGATAGTAATGAATGTGTTGACCTCTGCACCCTGAACTCCTACTGATAGTAATGAATGTGTTGACCTCTAAACCCTGAACTCCTACTGATAGTAATGAATGTGTTGACCTCTGCACCCTGAACTCCTACTGATAGTAATGAATGTGTTGACCTCTGCACCCTGAACTCCTACTGATAGTAATGAATGTGTTGACCTCTGCACCCTGAACTCCTACTGATAGTAAGGAATGTGTTGACCTCTGCACCCTGAACTCCTACTGATAGTTACGAATGTGTTTACCTCTAAACCCTGAACTCCTACTGATAGTAATGAATGTGTTAACCTCTGCACCCTGAACTCCTACTGATAGTAATGAATGTGTTAACCTCTGCACCCTGAACTCCTACTGATAGTAATGAATGTGTTGACCTCCAAACCCTGAACTCCTACTGATAGTAATGCATGTGTTGACCTCTGCACCCTGAACTCCTACTGATAGTAATGAATGTGTTGACCTCTAAACCCTGAACTCCTACTGATAGTAATGAATGTGTTGACCTCTGCACTCTGATCTCCTACTGATAGTAATGAATGTGTTGACCTCTGCACCCTGAACTCCTACTGATAGTAATGAATGTGTTGACCTCTAAACCCTGAACTCCTACTGATAGTAATGAATGTGTTGACCTCTGCACTCTGATCTCCTACTGATAGGAATTCATGTTTAACCAGCAGGCAACAAGAGAAGGTGCCAAGGCAAGCAGATCCTCTCAGTGTTTTTTCAGACATACCCTTTGAAATGCTACAGCACCTGCAGAGCAGAGATGAGTGACAAATGAGTTGAGCAGAGATGAGAAAAGTGCTGGTGATTGAGTTGGTATGGTGCAGATGAGTTGTGTACTGGGGGGCAGAAGCAACCCGCTGGGATGTAAAGAGCAGATATCCCACTGGGCACACACTGGTTGAATCAACGTTGTTTCCACGTGGGATAGATGTTGAATTGATGTTTGTACCCATTGGGAAGCTTGATTAGCGTGTGTGCGTGTGTGTGTGTGTGTGTGTGTGTGTGTGTGTGTGTGTGTGTGTGTGTGTGTGTGTGTGTGTGTGTGTGTGTGTGTGTGTGTGTGTGTGTGTGTGTGGATCAATAGTGTATTATCTGCAGCAGTCTGCTGCTCCCTCTGGCCCCAGATCCATGGGTGTCTGAGTGTCTATTACAGCCCAATGTCCATCCGCTCTGCCCCCTTTCCACTATGTATCGATGAGAGGAGGGGTGGGGTGGGGGGGTGATGGTGGAAGGAGGAGGGGGTAGGGAAGGGGGAGGAGGAGGGGCGGGGGGGTGGGGGGTGATGGTGGAAGGAGGAGGGGGGAGGGAAAGGGGATGAGGAGGAGGGGTGGGGGGGGTGATGGTGGAAGGAGGAAGGGGGAGGGAAAGGGGATGAGGAGGGGTGGGGGGGTGGGGGGAGATGGTGGAAGGGGGAGGGGGTAGGGAAGGGGGGGAGGAGGAGGGGTGGGGGGGTGATGGTGGAAGGAGGAGGGGGGAGGGAAAGGGGAGGAGGAGGGGTGTGGGGTGGGGGGAGATGGTGGAAGGGGGAGGGGGTAGGGAAGGGGGGGGAGTGGGGGGTGGGGGGGGTGGGGGGGTGATTGTGGAAGGAGGAGGGGGGAGGGAAGGGGGAGGAGGAGGGGTGAGGAGGAGGAGGGAGGGATGGAAGGGGCATAGAATCCTTGAAGACAGAGAGGTTAACTGTCTGTGTGAATTCTCTGTCATACAATGGGAGTGACTTCTGTACCATGAGACACCTATGCAGTCAGAATTGACACCAAATTGATGACTTGCTTGACACAATGCCAGTCAATACAGTCCATCCTTGATAGACTTTCCGTAATTGATTTTTCCGCATGATCATTCCAAAAGAGGACTCAATTTGGCAAATATCTCAATATTCAATCAGTGAGGCCACATATGGATCGGCTCACATTAACCAATGGTAGAAACATCTACAGGACGGATAAGGAAACGGAAAGGGGGGCGAAGAATAAACCCAGGCTGCATCCCAAATGGCACTATATTCCCTACATAGTGCACCACTTTAGCCTTATGGGCCCTGGTCAAAAGTAATGCACTATGTAGGAAAAATAAAGACATTTGGGAGGCATCTCAGTGGTCTGTATGCCAAGTGT
>NC_048585.1:14998599-15008599 GCF_013265735.2 Oncorhynchus mykiss
AGAGTCTATGTTGAGACACTGAAGGAGAAGAGAGGAATAGAGTCTATGGTGAGACACTAACGGAGAGATGAGATGAATAGAGTCTATGGTGAGACACTGAAGGAGAGGAGAAGAGATGAATAGAGTCTATGGTGAGACACTGAAGGAGAGGAGAAGAGATTAATAGAGTCTATGGTGAGACACTAAAGGAGAAGAGATGAATAGAGTCTGTGGTGAGACACTGAAGGAGAGAAGAGATGAATAGAGTATATGGTGAGACACTAACGGAGAGAAGAGATGAATAGAGTCTATGGTGAGACACTGAAGGAGAAGAGATGAATAGAGTCTATGGTGAGACACTGAAGGAGAGGAGAAGAGATGAATATAGTCTATGGTGAGACACTAACGGAGAGAAGAGATGAATAGAGTCTATGGTGAGACACTAACGGAGAGAAGAGATGAATAGAGTCTATGGTGAGACACTGAAGGAGAAGAGATGAATAGAGTCTATGGTGAGACACTGAAGGAGAGAAGAGATGAATAGAGTATATGGTGAGACACTGAAGGAGAGGAGAAGAGATGAATATAGTCTATGGTGAGACACTAACGGAGAGAAGAGATGAATAGAGTCTATGGTGAGACACTAACGGAGAGAAGAGATGAATAGAGTCTATGGTGAGACACTAACGGAGAGAAGAGATGAATAGAGTCTATGGTGAGACACTGAAGGAGAGGAGAAGAGATGAATAGAGTCTATGTTGAGACACTGAAGGAGAAGAGAGGAATAGAGTCTATGGTGAGACACTAACGGAGAGATGAGATGAATAGAGTCTATGGTGAGACACTGAAGGAGAGGAGAAGAGATGTATAGAGTCTATGGTGAGACACTGAAGGAGAGGAGAAGAGATTAATAGAGTCTATGGTGAGACACTAAAGGAGAAGAGATGAATAGAGTCTGTGGTGAGACACTGAAGGAGAAGAGATGAATAGAGTCTGTGGTGAGACACTGAAGGAGAGGAGAAGAGATTAATAGAGTCTGTGGTGAGACACTAAAGGAGAAGAGATGAATAGAGTCTGTGGTGAGACACTGAAGGAGAGAAGAGATGAGATGAATAGAGTCTATGGTGAGACACTGAAGGAGAAGAGATGAATAGAGTCTATGGTGAGACACTGAAGGAGAGAAGAGATGAATAGAATCTGTGGTGAGACACTAAAGGAGAGAAGAGATGAATAGAGTCTATGTTGAGAGGAGAAGGAGAGGAGATGAATAGAGTCTATGTTGAGAGGAGAATAGATTAATAGAGTCTATGGTGAGACACTAAAGGAGAGGAGAAGAGATGAATAGAGTCTATGTTGTGAGGAGAAGGAGAGGAGAATAGATGAATAGAGTCTATGTTGAGAGGAGAAGGAGAAGAGATGAATAGAGTCTATGTTGAGAGGAGAATAGATTAATAGAGTATATGGTGAGACACTAAAGGAGAGGAGAAGAGATGAATAGAGTCTATGTTGAGAGGAGAAGGAGAGGAGAATAGATGAATAGAGTCTATGGTGAGACACTAAAGGAGAGGAGAAGAGATGAATAGAGTCTATGTTGAGAGGAGAAGGAGAGAAGAGATGAATAGAGTCTATGTTGAGAGGAGAAGGAGAAGAGATGAATAGAGTCTATGTTGAGAGGAGAATAGATTAATAGAGTATATGGTGAGACACTAAAGGAGAGGAGAAGAGATGAATAGAGTCTATGTTGAGAGGAGAAGGAGAGGAGAATAGATGAATAGAGTCTATGGTGAGACACTAAAGGAGAGGAGAAGAGATGAATAGAGTCTATGTTGAGAGGAGAAGGAGAGGAGAATAGATGAATAGAGTATATGGTGAGACACTAAAGGAGAGGAGAAGAGATGAATAGAGTCTATGTTGAGAGGAGAAGGAGAGAAGAGATGAATAGAGTCTATGTTGTGAGGAGAAGGAGAGGAGAATAGATTAATAGAGTCTATGGTGAGACACTAAAGGAGAGGAGAAGAGATGAATAGAGTCTATGTTGAGAGGAGAAGGAGAGAAGAGATGAATAGAGTCTATGTTGTGAGGAGAAGGAGAGGAGAATAGATGAATAGAGTCTATGTTGAGAGGAGAAGGAGAGAAGAGATGAATAGAGTCTATGTTGTGAGGAGAAGGAGAGGAGAATAGATGAATAGAGTCTATGTTGAGAGGAGAAGGAGAGAAGAGATGAATAGAGTCTATGTTGTGAGGAGAAGGAGAGGAGAATAGATGAATAGAGTCTATGTTGTGAGGAGAAGGAGAGGAGAAGAGATGAATAGAGTCTATGGTGAGACACTGAAGGAGAGAAGAGATGAATAGAGTCTATGTTGAGAGGAGAAGGAGAGGAGAATAGATGAATAGAGTATATGGTGAGACACTAAAGGAGAGGAGAAGAGATGAATAGAGTCTATGTTGAGAGGAGAAGGAGAGAAGAGATGAATAGAGTCTATGTTGAGAGGAGAAGGAGAGAAGAATAGATGACACAAACAAGGTCTCACTTTGTGACTTTGCCTTTGACCTCCAGTGGTGGAGCAACACAGACACACCAAGGCTGTGTTCTCTGTCTGCTAATGCACTGTCCACCCCTGAGACATCAACACACACACACACACACACACACACACACACACACACACACACACACACACACACAGACACACACACACACACACAGACACACACACACACACGCACACTTTACAAGCCCCTCCTTTCTTTCCCTCTGTCACTAGCTCTCTCTGCGTCACTCTTTCCTCACTTACTAGCTGTGTTCTCTGATTTTGGCAATTCAATTTCAATTCAAGGGCTTTATTGGCATGGGAAACATATATTAACATTACCAAAGCAAGTGAAATAGATCATAAACAAAAGCTAAATAAACAATACAAATGTACAGTGAACAAGTTCAAAAAGAATAAAGACATTTCAAATGTCCTTTCAAATCAAATCAAAATGTATTTGTCACATACACATGGTTAGCAGATGTTAATGCGAATGTATCAAAATGCTTGTGCTTCTAGTTCCGACCATGCAGTAATATCTAACAAGAAATCGGACAATTTCACAACAACTACCTTATGCACACAAGTGTAAAGGAATGAATAAGAATATGTACATATAAATATATGGATGAGTGATGGCCGAACGACATAGGCAAGATGCCATAGATGGTATAGAGGTCAGTATATACATATGAGATGAGTAATGTAGGGTATGTAAACAATTTATAAAGTAGCATTGTTTAAAGTGGCTAGTGATACATTTATTACATCCAATTTTTAATTATTAGAGTGGCTAGAGATGAGTCAGTATAATGGCAGCAGCCACTCAATGTTAGTGATGGCTGTTTAACAGTCTGATGGCCTTGAGATAGAAGCTGTTTTTCAGTCTCTCGGTCCCAGCTTTGATGCACCTGTACTGACCTCGCCTTCTGGATGATAGCGGGGTGAACAGGCAGTGGCTCGGTGGTTGTTGTCCTTGATGATCTTTATGGCCTTCCTGTGACATCGGGTGGTGTAGGTGTCCTGGAGGGCAGGTAGTTTGCCCCCGGTGATGCGTTGTGCAGACCTCACTACCCTCTGGAGAGCCTTTGGGTTGTGGGGGGAGCCGTTGCAGTACCAGACGGTGATACAGCCCGACAGGATGCTCTCGATTGTGCATCTGTAGAAGTTTGTGAGTGTTTTTTATCAGCCTCCTGAGGTTGAAGAGGCGCTGCTGCGATGGTTTTCTTTTTGGAGTCCGTGATTGACTGTAGACCCTGTAGACCCTGTAGAGCCTGTAGACCCTGTAGACCCTGTAGACCCTGTAGAGCCTGTAGACCCTGTAGACCCTGTAGACCCTGTAGAGCCTGTAGACCCTGTAGACCCTGTAGACCCTGTAGACCCTGTAGACCCTGTAGACCCTGCCACATACCTCTCGTGTCTGAGCCGTTGAATTGCGACTCTACTTAGTCTCTATGCTCACGCTTAGCTTGTTTGATTGCCTTGCGTAGGGAATAGCTACACTGTTTGAATTCGGTCATGTTTCCGGTTGCTTTGCCCTGATAACAGCCGTGGTTCGCACTATCAGTTTTACGTGAATGCTGCCATCAATCCACGGTTTCTGGTTGGGGAAGGTTTTAATAGTCACTGTGGGTACAACATCACCGATGCACTTGCTAATAAACTCGCTCACCGAATCAACGTATACATCAATGTTGTTGTCCGACGATATGTGGAACACATCCCAGTCCATGTGATTGAAGCAATCTTGAAGCGTGGAATCCGATTGGTCGGACCAGCGTTGAACAGACCTGAGCACGGGCGTTTCCTGTTTTAGTTTCTGTCTATAGGCTGGGAGCAACAAAATGGAGTCGTGGTCAGATTTTCCTAAAGGAGGGCGGGGGAGGGCTTTGTATGCGACGGGAAAGTTAGAATAACAATGATCCAGGGTTTTGCCAGCCTGGGTCGCGCATTCGATATGCTGATAAAATTTTAGGGAGCCTTGTTTTCAGATTAACCTTGTTAAAATCCCCAGCTACAGTAAATGCAGCCTCAGGATATGTGGTTTCTAGTTTACATAGAGTCCAATGAAGTTCTTTTAGGGCCGTCGATGGGTCTACTTGGGGGGGAGATACACGACTGTGATTATAATCGAAGAGAATGCTCTTGGTAAATAATGCGGTCGGCATTTGACTGTAAGGAATTCTAGGTCAGGTGAACAAAATTACTTGTTATGATCACACCACGTCTCGTTAATCATAAGGCACACACCCCCGCCCTTCTTCTTACCAGAGAGATGTTTGTTTCTGTCGGCCCAATGCATGAAGAAACCAGGTGGCTGTACCGACTCTGATAACGTATCCCAAGTGAGCCATGTTTCCGTGAAACAAAGAATGTTACAATCTCTGATGTCTCTCTGGAAGGCAACCCTTGCTCGGATTTCGTCTACGTTGTTGTCAAGAGACTGGACATTGGCGAGTTGTATACTCGGGAGCGGTGCCCGATGTGCCCGTCTACGGAGCCTGACCAGAAGACCGCTCCGTTGGCCCCTTCTGCGGTGCCGTTGTTTTGGGTCGCTGGCTGCGATCCGATCCATTGTCCTGGGTGGTGGACCAGACAGTGGATCCGCTTCGGGAAAGTCGTGTTGGAGGATGTTGGTGAGTTGGGAGGAACTATTGGATATAAGAACAACTTCTTATATCCAGTAGTTCTTCCCGGCTCTATGTAATAAGACTTCAGATTTCCTGGGGTAACAGTGTAAGAAATGATACATAAAAAAAAAAATACTGCATAGTTTCCTAGGAACCCGAAGTGAGGCGTCTCTGTCGGCGCCAGAAGTACTGTATGTTATGTATATTATGTCTTAATAAAGTTTTGTAAGGATGTGAAAATAGTTAAAGTACAAAAGGAAACATGTATTAACATAAATCTGGGTTGTATTTACAATTGTGTTTGTTCTTCACTGGTTGCCTTTTTCTTGTGACAACAGGTCAGAAATCTTGCTGCTGTGATGGCACACTGTGGTATTTCACCCAATAGATATGGGAGTTTATCAAAATTGGATTTGTTTTTGATTTCTTTCTGGGTGTGTGTAATCTGAGGCAAATAAGTGTCTCTAATATGGGCATACATTTGCCAGGAGGTTAGGAAGATCAGCTCAGTTTCCACCTCATTTTGTGGGCAGTCAGCACATAGCCTGTCTTTTCTTGAGAGCCAATTCTGCCATCGGCTGCCTTTCTCAATTTTGATAATTAGTGGGTATCGGCCTAATTCTGCTCTGTATGCATTATTTGGTGTTACCTGTGGCGCTGATGTTTAGACCGAGGTATGTATAGTTTTTTTGTGTGTTCTAGGGCAACGGTGTCTAGATGGAATTTGTATTTGTGGTCCTGGCAACTGGACGTTTTTTGTACCACTATTATTTTTGTCTTACTGAGATTTACTGCCAGATCTGACAGAATCTGTACAGAAGCACCCGATCATCTGCAAATAGTAGACATTTGACTTCAGATTCTAGTAGGGTGATGCCGGGTGCTGCAGACTGTTCTAGTGCCCTCCCCAATGTGTTGATATATGTTGAAGAGGGTGGGGCTTAAGCTGCATCCCTGTCTCACCCCCTGGCCCTTTTTTGCCAACTTTAACCGCACACTTGTTGTTTGTGTACATGGATTGTATAATGATGTATGTTTTTCCCGCAACACCACTTTCCATCAGTTTGATGGGGTATTGTGTGTAGGCCAGCGACCTAATAAATCTCAATGTAATCCATTTTAAATTCAGGCTCTAACACAACAACATGTGGAAAAAGTCAAGGGGAGTGAGTACTTTCTGAAGGAACTGTGTATATATACTGAACAAAAATATAAACGCAATATGCAACAATTTCAAAGATTTTACTGAGTTACATATGAGGAAATCAATCAATTGAAATAAATTCATTAGGCACTAATATACGGATTTCACATGACTGGGAATTCAGATATACATCTGTTGGTCACAGATACCTTGAAAAAATTGGCCTCACAATGGGCCTCAGGATCCCAAACCATACCTGCCTATACCATAACCCCACCGCCACCATGGGGCACTCTGTTCACAACATCAGCAAACTACTTGCCGACAGGTCTGCTGGTTTGAGGTCGGTTGGATGTACTGACAGATTCTCTAAAACGATGTTGGAGGCGGCTTAAAGTAGAGAAATTAACATAAAATAATCTGGGAACAGTTCTGGTGGACATTCCTGCAGTCAGCATGCCAATTGCGCGCTGTGGCAAACTGCACATTTTAGAGTGGCCTTTTATTGTCCCCCGCACAAGGTGCACCTGTGTGATGATCATGCTGTTAATCAGTTTCTTGATATGCCACACCTGTCAGGGGTGGATGGATTATCTTGGCAGAGGAGAAATGCTCACTAGCAGGAATGTAAACAAATGTGCTTTTTGTGCGTATGGGAACAACACTTTACATGTTGCGTTTATATTTTTGTTCAGTGTTGTTCTCTGTCTCTCTTCCAGTTTGTCGCTCCCATCCCTGTGCTTTATGG
Organism: Oncorhynchus mykiss; assembly: GCF_013265735.2. Classification (NCBI taxonomy): domain Eukaryota; kingdom Metazoa; phylum Chordata; class Actinopteri; order Salmoniformes; family Salmonidae; genus Oncorhynchus; species Oncorhynchus mykiss. The sequence goes on from NC_048585.1 coordinate 15,005,635, forward strand.
TGTAATGCTTTAGTTCCACTGTGTTTTCTCTGTCACAGTAGCTGCAGCTTCTCTGCCCTTCCATGGTCCTCTGTGTGCCAGCAGGGCCGTGTAGGGCTGGAGGTGCTAAGCACACCTGCCTGAGATGTGCTCCACTGATACACAGAGGAGGGGTGGGGAGTGGAGAGACACACACACACACACACAGACACACACAGACACACACACACACACACACACACACACACACACACACACACACACACACACACACACACACACACACACACACACACACACCACCCCAGGGCGATCAGCAAGAGCACAAGAATCCAATTTTCAATTTAAAGTGGAGTGAGAAATATACCTGGCCCCTAGGGCCTCTAGCCAGCACTATCTCTGACTCCAATACAGTGGAGGGGGGGGGATGGAGTGGGGGTATGGGGGATTGGCAGCGACAATGTGTGTGAGAGAGGGCGAGATACAGAGTGAAAGACAGAGATAGAAAGAGAGAGAATGAGTGAGTGCATAAGAGAAAGAGAGAGATGAATAGAGTGAGTGAATGAGTGAAAAAGAGCAAGTGAGTTAGAGAGAAAGAGAGAGAGAGAGAGAGAGAGAGAGAGAGAGAGAGAGAGAGAGAGAGAGAGAGAGAGAGACTATGTGTGGGCTATCACGATACCCACATCCGCCCTAAGTTCTTCTGAGTTTTCTTCCTCCCTCTCCCTCTCTCTTCCTCCCTGTCCTGTATCCCTGTCCTGTCTCCCTGTCCTGTCTCCCTGTCCTGTCTTCCTGTCCTGTCTCCCTGTCCTGTCTCCCTGTCCTGTCTTCCTGTCCTGTCTCCCTGTCCTGTCTCCCTGTCCTGTCTCCCTGTCCTGTCTTCCTGTCCTGTCTCCCTGTCCTGTCTCCCTGTCCTGTCTTCCTGTCCTGTCTTCCTGTCCTTGTCCTGTCTCCCTGTCCTGTCTCCCTGTCCTGTCTCCCTGTTCTGTCTCCCTGTCATGTCTCCCTGTCCTGTCTCCCTGTCCTGTCTCCCTGTCATGTCTCCCTGTCCTGTCTCCCTGTCCCGTTTCCCTGTCCTGTCTCCCTGTTCTGTCTCCCTGCCATGTCTCCCTGTCCTGTCTCCCTGTCCTGTCTCCCTGTCCTGTCTCCCTGTCCTGTTTCCCTGTCCTGTCTCCCTGTCCTGCCTCCCTCTGTCCATCAGTGCCCTGGCAGTAATCATGGTCTTTGTACTCCCAGAGGAGTCTGGTTTCTGGAAGGTAAACGAGGCCAGGGGTTTTGGTTGGTAATGGATCTGAGGGGGCCTGGCAGCATGCCTATCCCCAGGAACCCTATCTGAGTCTGGGAGTGGCGGTAAGGCCCCTAAGTGCATTGGCCCAGGCGTCTCATCCCTACTCAACCCACCCAGCCAAACACAGACCACCTGTCTGTCCATGAGTCACATTTGATCAATACCACTCGACAGCAGTATTGTAGAAAACATTTCAGAAAACTTCAAACTGATGTAAATTGCTTTGTATTGCACTTACATGTTGTGCAGGACACACCAGCCACAGTGAGGGTCTCCTGAGCCCAGACACTCGCTGCAGGTGGAGTACTGGCCACAGGCTTCCACTGGTACCCTCGTCATCTACACAGAGAGAGAGATACACACAGAGTTATAGCCTGGTTACAGACAGAGAAACAAGGTAGGAGTGAAGGAGAGGAAGTGAGAAAGAGAGGAGGAGAGAAGGAGGGGAGTATGAGTGAAGGTATGGGTGTTGGGTTATTTCATGATTATCAGATATCAATATCAGCTCACACACAGACACCCTTCACTCCTCTTCAGTCAATACATATAGGACTCATCTCTGGTTCATAGTTAATCACTATGATTTATAATCATGCCAATGCTGACTGGCATTGACTGGCACTGACTGGCATTGGTATTGAGTGCCAGTGCTCTGGGGCAGGGCTGAAACAGACGGGAGAGTTCCACTCTGTGCAGAGGGCAGTGCCTCCTTGTCTCCATGGTAACAACATCGAGCGCTCCCAGTGTCAACTGCATTTGATTAATGAGCCGTCATTGGAGGATGACCGCTGTCACTCAAATTGGTTGTGGGTGACAGCAGGGAGGGGGGAAGGGGCAGAGAGAGGAGATCATCACAGGGACATCATGTCCCATCACTATGGGTTTATAGAGAAGGCACTGCTGTTCATGATATTGGTGTGTGTTTGTCCGTGTTTGTGCGTACGCACAGGCATGTATATCTTTGTGCGTTTGTGTGTATTGGTGTGCGTACAGGTGTGTGTGTGTGTGTTCGTGTGTGTGTGTGTGTGTGTGTGTGTGTGTGTGTGTGTGTGTGTGTGTATGTGTGTGTGTGTGTGTGTGTGTGTATGTGTGTGTGTGTGTGTGTGTGTGTGTGTGTGTGTGTGTGTGTGTGTGTGTGTGTGTGTGTGTGTGTGTGTGTGTGTGTGTGTGTGTGTGTGTGTGCATAAACTATACTAACCCCCCTTCCCACTCCAAAAAAGGAAATGACTCTTTCCTGTGCGGTGGAGCATCTCAATATCTAGAAAAGTTCAGTCATGCTTTGGTGACACCTTCCACACATCATCATCAGACATTTACAGCTTTGCTGGAAGTTAACATTTTTCTGTGGATGCATCCAACATTTCTGCCTAAAAAATCCACCAAAATACTCTTGCAGATGAGAAACTATGCAATTACCTGGGAAAGGTTTTTGAGGAAAAATGGAAGTAGCTCGCCCATACTAACACTCACAGGGCAACTGCAGTGACATTTAGTAAGTGTAAAGGTTGATGCTATTCATAACGTAGTAAAACGTATCAGAGAACATTATCTCTGATTTTACCCTCGGGGGAGATCAAAGTGGCTTAAAACGTGACGCTTTTTACATATTTTTAAATTGATATTTTGTATTGTGGAGGAGAGGAGAGAGTGCAGGTTGTAAGAGCAGTCATTTCCTCCAGACATTATAGATAGAACCCATCT
>NC_048585.1:15013599-15071099 GCF_013265735.2 Oncorhynchus mykiss
TGTTCTAAGAGGATTCTCCTTCACCTACCTGTACTGTTCTAAGAGGATTCTCATTCATCTACCTGTACTGTTCTAAGAGGACTCTCCTTCATCTACCTCTACTGTTCTAAGAGGATTCTCCTTCATCTACCTGTACTGTTCTAAGAGGATTCTCCTTCATCTACCTGTACTGTTCTAAGAGGTTTCTCATTCATCTACCTCTACTGTTCTAAGAGGACTCTCCTTCATCTACCTCTACTGTTCTAAGAGGATTCTCCTTCATCTACCTCTACTGTTCTAAGAGGATTCTCCTTCATCTACCTCTACTGTTCTAAGAGGATTCTCCTTCATCTACCTGTACTGTTCTAAGAGGATTCTCCTTCATTGGGAGGGGAGGGTGGTGTAGTGTGTGTATGTGTGTGTGTGTGTGTGTGTGTGTGTGTGTGTGTGTGTGTGCGCGCGTGCGTGCACGTATGTGTGCATGTGACAGTGGTTATAATGAAGGTATGTGTGCACATTAGTTTGTTTATAAGATCGCATGTGTGTAAACTCAGTGCATCCGTCCACTTCCATAGGAAGTCATTAAGGAGCTCATCAATGACAAATTCCCTTGACTTTACCCTTCTCTCTCCCTCCCTTTCTCTCCTTACCTCCTTCCCTCTGTCCCCTTCTCTCTCCCTCCCTCTCTCTCCTTACCTCCTTACCTCTCTCCCCCTCTCTCCCTCTCCCTCCGTCTCTCTCCTTACCTACTTCCCTCTGTCCCCTTCTCTCCCCCTCCCTCTCTCTCCTTACCTCCTTACCTCTGTCCCCCTCTATCTCTCTCTCTCTCTCCTTATCTCCTTGCCTCCTTACCTCTGTCCCCCTCTCTCTCTCTCTGTGCCCTTCTCTCTCCCTCCCTCTCTCTCCTTACCTCTGTCCCCCCCTCTCTCTCTCTGTCCCTCCCTCTCTTTCCTTACCTCCTTTCCTCTGTCCCCTTCTCTCTCTCTCCCTCTCTCTCCTTATCTCCTTCCCTCTGTCCCCTTCTCTCTCCCTCTCTCTCTCTCTCTCTCTCTCTCCTTACCTCCTTTCCTCTGTCCTCCTCTCTCTCTCTCCCTCCCTCTCTCTCCTTACCTCCTTCCCTCTGTCCCCTTCTCTGTCCTCCCTCCAAATCTTGCTTAATGCCCAAGCCCCTCCACTCAACAGCAATAGGGAGGTAGAAATATGTATCATTTATTAAACCTGGCCTGGGTTTTGTTATGGAGTCTAATCCGCCTGGCTCATCTCTGTTCCTCCCCTGCTCTGTCCTAATTAAGCACACAAACCCAGCCAGAGAATTTCACCTAGAGCCAAACCTCTCCAATCTGAAGGAAGCAAATTAAAGTGGAGCCAAAGAACATGCAGCTCCCCGTCTGTCTGAGAAATCAAACTGTTGTATTCCTCTGCTGTGAAGTTGTTCATTCGTTTCTAATCAATTGGCTGTCATTAGATGAGGTTTGTCATGGGACCACTCTAGGAGCTTTAGTGTGTGTGTGTGTGTGTGTGTGTGTGTGTGTGTGTGTGTGTGTGTGTGTGTGTGTGTGTGTGTGTGTGTGTGTGTGCATTATGTGCTCCTGTGTGCTCCTGAATGCTTGTGTGTGTGTGTGTTCTCTTATCACCAGGCTGTAGTTGTGTTTGTACAGACCACTGGCCGAAACAGAAAATCAACAAATACATGAAGGAAGTGATGTCGCCGAGCGGCTGAAGAACAATGGTTGCCGTGACACCGCTCTTCGCTGTCCGTGCCAGGCATCCCCTGTCCAAACAGCCGTAACCCCCAGCCAATCAGACCACGGCTCTTCATCAGTCTCTATCGCTGCCACGGACTTGCCCAGAGAAAGCACACTGACAAGCTCCGTGTCATAAAACTGTGTCTGAACACACGTTAACAACCAGCCATCGATCCACACACATTACCTGTTTAATATCTCTCTCTCTCTCTCGCTCATTCTATCTATCATCGCATATTTTGTTTCACACAAATGACTACTGTTTTTCCTTCACTTTCACCTCGCAGTCTCTGTCTCTGTCTCTCTTTCTCACCCCCATCTCCCCCACCCAACCTCTCCCTCTCTTTCCATCCGTCCCTCCACCCTCCTCTCGCTGCCTCATTGGAGCCAGGGTTGACGCTGGTGTCAGTGGAGGGGAAACACATGATGGCGAGCGGCCTCACGGTGGCTGACGTGATTTAATCTATCAGAAGCCCCTGTGTCGTATGATTTACTCTGTTAACACACGCGGCTAATGGCTGTGTGCAGGTTTAATATTGTTTTCATTTGACGTCCCAGAGGTCGTGCGGGAAACGCATCCATTGTTTTGTCGAGAGTGTCAGTGGATGACAAACGACTGCAACATGACCCATTAATTTCAGTGCTCTCTGCTCTGAAGATGGAGTGAAGAAAGAGGGGCTCAAATATCTAAAGTTGAATAAGGCGGCCATCTTTTGAATGGAATCAACGTGACGATACAGAGATGGACTACATGGCCCAGGGGACTAGGTAACTCCAGCATTAGATCTCTTTTCCCGACTAAATGAGACAAATGTCTCGTCTCAGGGGGAGATGATTTAAAACTATAGCTGGACAGGTGGCATTTTAAAGAAGGTTTATTTGTGTGAGCCTTGAGTGATTTTGTTGTCTGCGCTAATGCCGCTAGATGTGGCTGCTAGAAGTCTATGTGAGGCTACATTATGCTAAGTTAGCTCATATATAGGCTATATGCTAACTTTGCCACGATATTAGCCCTGCTACGATATGCTTACATTAGCCAGCAGCCACTATGAGATGATATCCTTAGCTAGCCTCTGGTAGGACAAAGAGGGGGAGCACACCACATCCACGTTGATGGGGCTGTTGTGGAGCGGGTTGAAAGCTTTAAGGTCCTTGGCGTCCTCGTCACTAAGAACTTAACATGATCCACACACAACTGCACAGTCATGACGAGGGAACGGCAGCACCTCTTCCCCCTTAGGCGGTTGAAAAGATTTGGCATGGGGTCCTCAGATCCTCAAAAATGTCTACAACTACACCATCAAGAGCATCTTGACTGGTTGCATCATCGCTTGGTATGGCAATAGTACCTCCCTTGATGTAAACGGTACCAGAGCATTAGCTCGTGGACCAACAAGCTCAGAGACAGCTTCTATCCACAAACCATAAGAATGCTAAATAGCCAGACTGCTAAATAGTCAATTAATGGTACCCGAACTATCTGCACTTACTCTACACACACTCACGAGACTAAATATACACACTCACGAGAATAAATATACACACTCATGAGACTAAATATACACACTCACGAGACTAAATATACACACTCATGAGACTAAATATACACACTCACGAGACTATATATACACTCACTAGACTACATATACACACTCACGAAACTATATATACACACTCACTAGACTACATATGCACACTCACTAGACTATATATATACACTCACTAGACTTTACCTTATTAATATCTATCCTGATGTCTAGTCACTTTACCCTGCCTTCATGTACATATCTACCTCAAATACCTTATTATTATCTATCCTGATGCCTAGTCACTTTACCCTGTCTTCATGTACATATCTACCTCAAATACCTCATTATTATCTATCCTGATGCCTCCACATTGATCGGGTACTGGTACTCCCTGTGTATAGCTCCACATTGATCTGGTACTGGTACTCCCTGTATATAGCTCCACATTGATCTGGTACTGGTACTCACTGTATATGGCTCCACATTGATCTGGTACTGGTACTTCCTGTATATAGCTCCACATTGATCTGGTACTGGTACTCTCTGTATATAGCTCCACATTGATCTGGTACTGGTACTCCCTGTGTATAGCTCCACATTGATCTGGTACTGGTACTCTCTGTATATAGCTCCACATTGATCTGGTACTGGTACTCCCTGTATAGAGCTCCACATTGATCTGGTACTGGTACTTCCTGTATATAGCTCCACATTGATCTGGTACTGGTACTCCCTGTATAGAGCTCCACATTGATCTGGTACTGGTACTCCCTGTATAGAGCTCCACATTGATCTGGTACTGGTACTCTCTGTATATAGCTCCACATTGATCTGGTACTGGTACTCTCTGTATATAGCTCCACATTGATCTGGTACTGGTACTCTCTGTATATAGCTCCACATTGATCTGGTACTGGTACTCTCTGTATATAGCTCCACATTGATCTGGTACTGGTACTCTCTGTATATAGCTCCACATTGATCTGGTACTGGTACTCTCTGTATATAGCTCCACATTGATCTGGTACTGGTACTCCCTGTATAGAGCTCCACATTGATCTGGTACTGGTACTCTCTGTATATAGCTCCACATTGATCTGGTACTGGTACTCTCTGTATATAGCTCCACATTGATCTGGTACTGGTACTCCCTGTATATAGCTCCACATTGATCTGGTACTGGTACTCCCTGTATAGAGCTCCACATTGATCTGGTACTGGTACTCTCTGTATATAGCTCCACATTGATCTGGTACTGGTACTCCCTGTATATAGCTCCACATTGATCTGGTACTGGTACTCTCTGTATATAGCTCCACATTGATCTGGTACTGGTACTCTCTGTATATAGCTCCACATTGATCTGGTACTGGTACTCCCTGTATATAGCTCCACATTGATCTGGTACTGGTACTCCCTGTATAGAGCTCCACATTGATCTGGTACTGGTACTCTCTGTATATAGCTCCACATTGATCTGGTACTGGTACTCCCTGTATATAGCTCCACATTGATCTGGTACTGGTACTCCCTGTATATAGCTCCACATTGATCTGGTACTGGTACTCCCTGTATAGAGCTCCACATTGATCTGGTACTGGTACTCTCTGTATATAGCTCCACATTGATCTGGTACTGGTACTCCCTGTATAGAGCTCCACATTGATCTGGTACTGGTACTCCCTGTATATAGCTCCACATTGATCTGGTACTGGTACTCCCTGTATATAGCTCCACATTGATCTGGTGCTGGTACTCCCTGTATATAGCTCCACATTGATCTGGTACTGGTACTCTCTGTATATAGCTCCACATTGATCTGGTACTGGTACTCCCTGTATAGAGCTCCACATTGATCTGGTACTGGTACTCTCTGTATATAGCTCCACGTTAATCTGGTACTGGTACTCTCTGTATATAGCTCCACATTGATCTGGTACTGGTACTCTCTGTATATAGCTCCACATTGATCTGGTACTGGTACTCCCTGTATATAGCTCCACATTGATCTGGTACTGGTACTCCCTGTATATAACTCCACATTGATCTGGTGCTGGTACTCCCTGTATATAGCTCCACATTGATCTGGTACTGGTACTCCCTGTATATAGCTCCACATTGATCTGGTGCTGGTACTTCCTGTATATAGCTCCACATTGATCTGGTGCTGGTACTTCCTGTATATAGCTCCACATTGATCTGGTGCTGGTACTCCCTGTATATAGCTCCACATTGATCTGGTACTGGTACTCCCTGTATATAGCTCCACATTGATCTGGTACTGGTACTTCCTGTATATAGCTCCACATTGATCTGGTACTGGTACTCCCTGTATATAGCTCCACATTGATCTGGTACTGGTACTCTCTGTATATAGCTCCACATTGATCTGGTACTGGTACTCCCTGTATATAGCTCCACATTGATCTGGTGCTGGTACTCCCTGTATATAGCTCCACATTGATCTGGTACTGGTACTCCCTGTATATAGCTCCACATTGATCTGGTACTGGTACTCCCTGTATATAGCTCCACATTGATCTGGTACTGGTACTCCCTGTATATAGCTCCACATTGATCTGGTACTGGTACTCCCTGTATAGAGCTCCACATTGATCTGGTACTGGTACTCTCTGTATATAGCTCCACATTGATCTGGTACTGGTACTCCCTGTATAGAGCTCCACATTGATCTGGTACTGGTACTCCCTGTATAGAGCTCCACATTGATCTGGTGCTGGTACTCCCTGTATAGAGCTCCACATTGATCTGGTACTGGTACTCCCTGTATATAGCTCCACATTGATCTGGTACTGGTACTCTCTGTATATAGCTCCACATTGATCTGGTACTGGTACTCCCTGTATATAGCTCCACATTGATCTGGTACTGGTACTCCCTGTATAGAGCTCCACATTGATCTGGTACTGGTACTCCCTGTATATAGCTCCACATTGATCTGGTACTGGTACTCTCTGTATATAGCTCCACATTGATCTGGTACTGGTACTCCCTGTATATAGCTCCACATTGATCTGGTACTGGTACTCCCTGTATATAGCTCCACATTGATCTGGTACTGGTACTCCCTGTATATACTGTTGCTCCATTCGTGTGTTTTATTGTTTTATTCCTCGTGTTAGTTACTTTTAAATGGGGGGTTTTCTGCATCATTGGGAAAGCAGTTCACTGTAAAGTCTACTCCAGTTGTATTTGGCACATGTGATACATGCTCTCCTTAACCAGCCTCTGCTAGGATATGCTCTCCTTAACCAGCCTCTGCTAGGACATGCTCCCCTTAACCAGCCTCTGCTAGGACATGCTCCCCTTAACCAGCCTCTGCTAGGATATGCTCTCCTTAACCAGCCTCTGCTAGGACATGCTCTCCTTAACCAGCCTCTGCTAGGACATGCTCTCCTTAACCAGCCTCTGCTAGGACATGCTCCCCTTAACCAGCCTCTGCTAGGACATGCTCCCCTTAACCAGCCTCTGCTAGGATATGCTCTCCTTAACCAGCCTCTGCTAGGACATGCTCTCCTTAACCAGCCTCTGCTAGGACATGCTCCCCTTAACCAGCCTCTGCTAGGACATGCTCCCCTTAACCAGCCTCTGCTAGGACATGCTCTCCTTAACCAGCCTCTGCTAGGATATGCTCTCCTTAACCAGCCTCTGCTAGGACATGCTCTCCTTAACCAGCCTCTGCTAGGACATGCTCTCCTTAACCAGCCTCTGCTAGGACATGCTATCCTTAACCAGCCTCTGCTAGGACATGCTATCCTTAACCAGCCTCTGCTGGGATATGCTATTCTTAGCTAGCCTCTGCTAGGACATGCTATGCTTAGCCAGCCTTTGCTAAGACATGCTATCCTTAGCCAGCCTCTCCTAGGACATGCTATCCTTAGCCAGCCTCTCCTAGGACATGCTATGCTTAGCCAACCCCTGCTAGGACATGCTATCCTTAGCCAACCCCTGCTAGGCTATACTAACCTTTGCCAGCCTTGGCTAGGATATGCCAGGCCCCTGCTAGGGCCCAAGCCAAGCCCTTGGGGGACACAGATGGAAAATGCAATTATGTCTCCCGTGAACCCGGCCACTCTCTGTGCTAACTGGATTTGCATCCTGTTTCTGACGCCGGCTCCCAGAAGCACACAAACATATCGGAACTAATTCTGTCCAAGCTGCGTTATCCCGCCTCGGGCCCACGACCATGGTAAATAAGCAACAGCATAGGCAGCACTGTGTAACATACACGACTGCAAACATGGTTAGTACACATTGGCCTGCTTCCTCCTGGCAGGCAGAACAAGTCGTCAAGTTTACGCTCGACTTTATGTTGTGAGTCATGCTTTGTGTCTGGGAGATGTGATTGTACTGATGGAGAGAGAGTGAGAGAGAGAGAGCGAGAGAGAGAGCGAGAGAGAGAGAGAGAGAGAGAGAGAGAGAGAGAGAGAGAGAGAGAGAGAGAGAGAGAGAGAGAGAGAGAGAGAGAGAGAGAGAGAGAGAGAGAGAGAGAGAGAGAGAGAGAGAGAGAGAGAGAGAGAGAGAGAGAGAGAGAGAGAAGAGCCTTCTATGACATCAAAAGGAACATAACATTCGACATACCAATTAGGATCTGGCTAAAAGTATTTGAATCAGTTATAAAACCCATTGCCCTTTATGGTTGTTCCACTCACCAACCAAGAATTCACAAAACATCAAATTAAGCATTCAGAATTCTTCAAAAATATAATCAGTGTACAACATAAAACAACAAATAAAGCATGCAGAGAAGAATTAGGCCGATACCCACTAATTATCAAAATCCAGATAAGAGCCGTTAAATTCTACAACCTCCTAAAAGGAAGCGATTCCCAAACCTTCCATAACTTAGCCATCACCTACTGAGAAATTAACCTGGAGAAGAGCCCCCTAAGCAAGCTGTTCCTGGGGCTCTGTTCACAAACACAAACAGACCCCACAGAGCCCCAGGACAGCAACACAATTAGACCCAACCAAATCATGAGAAACCAAAAAGATAATTACTTGACACATTGGAAAGAATTTACAAAAAAACGAGCAAACTAGAATGCTATTTGGCCCTAAACAGAGACTACACAGTGACAGAATACCTGACCACTGTGACTGACCTGTCATGGATCCCTTTCATTGCGCACACCTGGCCCCTATTACCATTGATTAGTAATTGTTTAAGTGTGTCCTTTGTTCTCCATTGTCCTGTCGATTATTGTTACTGTGTCCGTTGGTCGTGGGGTTGGTCGTGCGGTTGGTCGTGGGGTTGGTCGTGCGGTTGGTCGTGATGTTGGTCGTGCGGTTGGTCGTGCGGTTGGTCGTGCGGTTGGTCGTGCGGTTGGTCGTGATGTTGGTCGTGATGTTGGTCGTGATGTTGGTCGTGATGTTGGTCGTGATGTTGGTCGTGCGGTTGGTCGTGCGGTTGGTCGTGCGGTTGGTCGTGATGTTGGTCGTGATGTTGGTCGTGCGGTTGGTCGTGCGGTTGGTCGTGATGTTGGTCGTGATGTTGGTCGTGATGTTGGTCGTGCGGTTGGTCGTGCGGTTGGTCGTGATGTTGGTCGTGCGGTTGGTCGTGATGTTGGTCGTGATGTTGGTCGTGATGTTGGTCGTGCGGTTGGTCGTGATGTTGGTGGTGCGGTTGGTCGTGATGTTGGTCGTGATGTTGGTCGTGATGTTGGTCGTGATGTTGGTGGTGCGGTTGGTCGTGATGTTGGTCGTGCGGTTGGTCGTGCGGTTGGTCGTGCGGTTGGTCGTGCGGTTGGTCGTGATGTTGGTCGTGCGGTTGGTCGTGATATTGGTCGTGATGTTGGTCGTGCGGTTGGTCGTGATGTTGGTCGTGCGGTTGGTCGTGCGGTTGGTCGTGATGTTGGTCGTGCGGTTGGTCGTGCGGTTGGTCGTGCGGTTGGTCGTGCGGTTGGTCGTGATGTTGGTCGTGATGTTGGTCGTGCGGTTGGTCGTGATGTTGGTCGTGATGTTGGTCGTGCGGTTGGTCGTGATGTTGGTCGTGATGTTGGTCGTGCGGTTGGTCGTGCGGTTGGTCGTGCGGTTGGTCGTGATGTTGGTCGTGCGGTTGGTCGTGCGGTTGGTCGTGATGTTGGTCGTGATGTTGGTCGTGCGGTTGGTCGTGATGTTGGTCGTGCGGTTGGTCGTGATGTTGGTCGTGCGGTTGGTCGTGCGGTTGGTCGTGATGTTGGTCGTGATGTTGGTCGTGCGGTTGGTCGTGATGTTGGTCGTGATGTTGGTCGTGCGGTTGGTCGTGATGTTGGTCGTGATGTTGGTCGTGCGGTTGGTCGTGCGGTTGGTCGTGCGGTTGGTCGTGATGTTGGTCGTGCGGTTGGTCGTGCGGTTGGTCGTGATGTTGGTCGTGATGTTGGTCGTGCGGTTGGTCGTGATGTTGGTCGTGATGTTGGTCGTGCGGTTGGTCGTGATGTTGGTCGTGCGGTTGGTCGTGCGGTTGGTCGTGCGGTTGGTCGTGCGGTTGGTCGTGATGTTGGTCGTGATGTTGGTCGTGCGGTTGGTCGTGATGTTGGTCGTGATGTTGGTCGTGCGGTTGGTCGTGATGTTGGTCGTGATGTTGGTCGTGATGTTGGTCGTGATGTTGGTCGTGCGGTTGGTCGTGCGGTTGGTCGTGATGTTGGTCGTGCGGTTGGTCGTGATGTTGGTCGTGATGTTGGTCGTGCGGTTGGTCGTGATGTTGGTCGTGATGTTGGTCGTGCGGTTGGTCGTGATGTTGGTCGTGCGGTTGGTCGTGCGGTTGGTCGTGCGGTTGGTCGTGCGGTTGGTCGTGATGTTGGTGGTGCGGTTGGTCGTGATGTTGGTCGTGATGTTGGTCGTGCGGTTGGTCGTGATGTTGGTCGTGATGTTGGTCGTGCGGTTGGTCGTGCGGTTGGTCGTGCGGTTGGTCGTGGGGTTGGTCGTGATGTTGGTCGTGATGTTGGTCGTGATGTTGGTCGTGCGGTTGGTCGTGATGTTGGTCGTGATGTTGGTCGTGATGTTGGTCGTGCGGTTGGTGGTGCGGTTGGTCGTGCGGTTGGTCGTGATGTTGGTCGTGCGGTTGGTCGTGCGGTTGGTCGTGCGGTTGGTCATGATGTTGGTCGTGATGTTGGTCGTGATGTTGGTCGTGCGGTTGGTCGTGATGTTGGTCGTGATGTTGGTCGTGATGTTGGTCGTGCGGTTGGTCGTGCGGTTGGTCGTGATGTTGGTCGTGCGGTTGGTCGTGCGGTTGATCGTGTGAGTACCTGTGCTGTGTTGTTTTGGTATCATTGTGCGCTTGTGTATTTATTTACTCCTCACTCTTCAGTTTGGGTTTCAACCCTGTGTCTTGTATACGTGTTTGTTTGGTCTTCGTCCCCGTGCCTTTACATGGCACGCTGTAATGTGGGAAAATAAAAAACCCTATTACGCATTCATGCGCCTGTCTCCCAATCCCGTTATACCAATGTGACACTGACCCAAAATTAAGGAAAGCTTTGACTATTGATGGGTTTGAACTTCTAAACTTTGAATATTATCAATCATTAGTTATGAGACATGAGGGGTGCCATAGGGTTGACACCAGAATTTAATGGGTATCTGTAGGAGGAATGTATATGATCAGTGCAATTAAGCTTGGAATGTACTGAGTGTAGGGAAAACGATCACATGTGGCAGCATTGATAAGGGTAGAGAGCCGTGGATTAATGATGAAGCGGGTCGAGGTCAGGTCACATTAAAGGAGAAGGAACAGTTTATTGCCCATATCACTTAATTTCCTGCCTAGCAATAAAGATGCAATGTTTAGCATCTTTTGGGATGAATAAACTTGGTTTAAACTTTCGTAGTGTCCATCACGTTCTTACTCTGATATTTAGAACCTAACACAATGTACAGACTCAGTGAGCATAGCCTTGCTATTGAGAAAGGCCGCCAAAGGCAAACCTGGCTCTCAAGAAGACAGGCTATGTGCTCACAGCCCACAAAATGAGGTGGAAACTGAGCTGCAATTCTTAGAGAGAGAGACAGAGAGGGAGAGAGAGAGTGTGTGTGTGAGAGAGAGAGAGAGAGAGACAGAGAGAGAGACAGAGAGGGAGAGACTCCTATAAAAAGAGAAAATGTTAATGTCAATCTTTTTTGCTCCACTTTGTTGACATGTCTCAGTAGTGTTCCAGGCCGTCTATATCTGCAGTGTATCTGTGCTGTTCCCTCTCTCTCTGCTCATGAAGGCAATACCCTCCAGCTAAAAGTAGGCCATTACAATAACCTGATAAAACTGCTCCATAAACCGACCCTTCCAGCACGGGGGGATTGCAATCGCCACGAGAGACTTATGGTCCAAACGATTGTCATTAAATGCACGGCTATAATTGAAATGAAAGGTTGTCTTTATTAAACATTTTTGATGAGACGGCAGATGTGATCCCCCCCGTGAATCGGCGGGGTACGCATCTCAATTTCCCCCGGGGCTCAACAGAAATGAAAGCGATTGACTTTGACGATCTTGCTGTTATAGTACACAGTACACACTGTGAATAATTCACACAAACAGAAGCTGCCGTTTACACGCACCGTACATTAATAATAGAGCTAGTGCTGAATGGAGAAGCTGCACTTTCCAGCAATGCTTTATATGATTCATGTAACATACTTCTGCTAGCACTGAGGGAAAAAAACTCATGAGCACAAACACCTTACGGCAATTATAATTATAATAATAGCACATCAATCAAAATCCAGGGAAACTGACAAACTGAGTGCTGACTGAGCAGAAGCACATTTCTGGTTTGCTTTAAAAGGTGACTGGATCCTAGCTCCATCTATAGGAGTCTAGGCAGCATGTGGGCGGCAAGGTAGCCTAGTGGTTAGAGCGTTGGGCTAGTAACCGGAAGGTTGCAAGTTCAAACCCCCAAGCTGACAAGGTACAAATCTGTCGTTCTGCCCCTGAACAGACAGTTAACCCACTGTTAGGCCGTCATTGAAAATAAGAATTTGTTCTTAACTGACTTGCCTAGTTAAATAAAGGTAAAATGTATATAGACGTCTTCTGCTTTATTCTGTACTTTTACAACT
The DNA here is from genome assembly GCF_013265735.2 of Oncorhynchus mykiss. Lineage (NCBI taxonomy): Eukaryota > Metazoa > Chordata > Actinopteri > Salmoniformes > Salmonidae > Oncorhynchus > Oncorhynchus mykiss. Next base: position 15,025,907 of record NC_048585.1, read on the forward strand.
TTAAAGCCCTCATTTCCACAGAAAGTCGATTTTTACAACGTCACAATCAGCGAAGACCAGTGAAAGCTGACTTACTTAGAGTGCTTATTACAAGAACAAAGGAATAATGCCTGACTAACGCCAATTATCTCCCAAACAACCTCCCAAACCATTACTGTACATTAATCACCAGACTATTCTGCTTCCTGGAGGAACAACCAATCACAGGGCCACACTTTAATTTACCACACCTCCCCAGCTGGCCTTGTGTCTTTCAGCCTCTTTCAGCCTCGTTCAGGCCGCATGACACTTTACTAGTTGAACAACGAGACAGACCAGCCCGGCACAAAGAGCTCCATCCCACTTCCATCACTCATACCCAGGCCTCTGACATCCATAATATCAGGCCTCTACTGACAGATTGGCCTCTTGTCTTCCACATGTGTATTTATCTGACCGCGTACATGATATAGGAAAGTCACCAGATTCAATTAGGTTGGGCTAATCAGCGGATTAATGAGGGGCAGGGATGACAGATCACTCATTACCCATGCCTCTCATAGAAACCCGGGAGGGAGGGAGAATGGAGCGGACTAGCTCCCTGCTGGGTGTCTCTCTGGCCTTGATTATATTTGGCTCAACCTCTCTCTCCTTCCTTCCTCTCCAACTCTTTTTGGCTTCTTCCTTTCTTTCTCTCCCTCACTCATTCTTTTCCCACTGTCTCTAATTTCTGCCTGCTCTCTCTCTGTCTCTATGTGTTATCTCTCTTACTCTCTTAAAAATGTCCTCTCTCAATTGATTACATTTTTTTGTCAGAAACAGAGGCTTGTCTCTCACTCTCTCTGTCTCTCTCTGTCTCTCTCTGTCTCTCTCTGTTTCTCTCTGTCTCTCTCTGTTTCTTTCTCTGTCTCTCTTTCTCTGTCTCTCTTTCTGTCTCTCTCTGTTTCTGTCTCTCTTTCTCTGTCTCTCTTTCTCTGTCTCTCTGTTTCTGTCTCTCTTTCTCTGTCTCTCTTTCTCTGTCTCTCTCTGTTTCTGTCTCTCTTTCTCTGTCTCTCTTTCTCTGTCTCTCTCTGTTTCTGTCTCTCTTTCTCTGTCTCTCTTTCTCTCTCTCTCTCTCTCTCTCTCTCTCCCCATCTCACCCCCATTGTGGAGGAGGGTGGGGGAGAGAAATCACTTGCAGCATGGGGTAGAAAACAGCTGTCTGTGTATACTGAATGTGAATGTACCAGATCATGTTCATCCTCACATTTAACTACACATTGTGTGTGTGTGTGTGTGTGTGTGTGTGTGTGTGTGTGTGTGTGTGTTTGGCCCATCTCCCATCAGTGGTAATGTGACAGAAACATTACCAGGCTGTGAGCCCATTCTCAGCAGTGTCCTGCCCTGGCCCTCGGCATGCTTCCCTCTCACAATACACCAGTGGGAAGCTTTCTCTCTCTCTGCTGAGTGGCTCAGTGACTGGCCCCTACAGGCCCCTGTCAACCCCTGCTGACCCCTGACCTAGAGCCAGCTGTGCTGATCCATACAGGGGGCCACCCCAGCTCCGGACCCCGGGCCCGGCAGCACCAATCTGTCCTAATAAGATGGAGAGTGGGGCCCTCCACGACGGCTAGGGACCTGAGCTGAACTGTACCAGCAGGGCCCCAGAGCTCTACCGGAGCCGTATCAGAGCTGTATCGACCCACTGTGGGGCTCCCTCTCTCTCTCAGGCTTCTTTCTCTCTGTTTCCTCTCGCTCTGTCTCTTTCTCTCCGTCTCTGTCTCGGTCCCAGGTCCTGGGAACAGCAGGATAGCCTCTGCTATTGATCCACGCAGTCTGTTTTTCTCCTTGCAGTACCCCACAGGGGGTGGGGAGATGATAGGATGTGTGTGTGTGTGTGTGTGTGTGTGTGTGTGTGTGTGTGTGTGTGTGCTGTTATTCCTAACTCTGAGGTGTATTCACCCAAACTAACAGGGTCCACACTCACATAACCAATAGCCCAGAGTGGCCAGACCAATTGTTTTGCTATAGTATACTCTGTTTATGACAATCACTGATATAATCCAAGCCCTTACAGTGGTCAGACACCGTGACACAGAGCCATTTCCCCACACACCATGTAGTTCAGAATCAATCAAATGGGTGAATGTGAGTTACTGTAATGGTGATATTAAAGTCCAGTGACTCTACTTTCTCATCCCAACCCTCTGAACTACATGTACCTAACCATGGTTACCAACCCTCTGAACTACATGTACCTAACCATGGTGACCAACCCTCTGAACTACATGTACCTAACCATGGTAACCAACCCTCTGAACTACATGTACCTAACCATGGTAACCAACCCTCTGAACTACATGTACCTAACCATGGTAACCAACCCTCTGAACTACATGTACCTAACCATGGTTACCAACCCTCTGAACTACATGTACCTAACCATGGTTACCAACCCTCTGAACTACATGTACCTAACCATGGTAACCAACCCTCTGAACTACATGTACCTAACCATGGTTACCAACCCTCTGAACTACATGTACCTAACCATGGTAAACAACCCTCTGAACTACATGTACCTAACCATGGTAAACAACCCTCTGAACTACATGTACCTAACCATGGTAACCAACCCTCTGAACTACATGTACCTAACCATGGTTACCAACCCTCTGAACTACATGTACCTAACCATGGTAACCAACCCTCTGAACTACATGTACCTAACCATGGTTACCAACCCTCTGAACTACATGTACCTAACCATGGTAACCAACCCTCTGAACTACATGTACCTAACCATGGTAACCAACCCTCTGAACTACATGTACCTAACCATGGTAAACAACCCTCTGAACTACATGTACCTAACCATGGTAAACAACCCTCTGAACTACATGTACCTAACCATGGTAACCAACCCTCTGAACTACATGTATCTAACTATGGTAACCAACCCTCTGTACTACATGTACCTAACCATGGTTACCAACCCTCTGAACTACATGTACTGTACCTAACCATGGTAACCAACCCTCTGAACTACATGTATCTAACTATGGTAACCAACCCTCTGAACTACATGTACCTAACCATGGTTACCAACCCTCTGAACTACATGTACTGTACCTAACCATGGTAACCAACCATCTGAACTACATGTACCTAACCATGGTAACCAACCCTCTGAACTACATGTATCTAACTATGGTAACTAACCCTCTGAACTACATGTACTGTACCTAACCATGGTAACTAACCCTCTGAACTACATGTACCTAACCATGGTAACCAACCCTCTGAACTACATGTACTGTACCTAACCATGGTAACCAACCCTCTGAACTACATGTACCTAACCATGGTTACCAACCCTCTGAATTACACGTACCTAACCATGTTAACCAACCCTCTGAACTGCATGTACCTAACCATGTTAACAAAACCCTCTGAACTACATGTACCTAACCATGGTGGTAACCAACCCTCTGAACTTCATGTACTGTATCTAACCACGTTAACTAACCCTCTGAACCACATGTACTGTACCTAACCATGGTAACTAACCCTCTGAACTACATGTACCTAACCATGGTAACCAACCCTCTGAACTACATGTACTGTACCTAACCATGGTAACCAACCCTCTGAACTACATGTACCTAACCATGGTAACCAACCCTCTGAACTACATGTACCTAACCATGGTGACCAACCATCTGAACTACATGTACCTAACCATGGTAAACAACCCTCTGAACTACATGTACCTAACCATGGTAACCAACCCTCTGAACTACATGTACTGTACCTAACCATGGTAACCAACCCTCTGAACTACATGTACCTAACCATGGTTACCAACCCTCTGAATTACATGTACCTAACCATGGTTACCAACCCTCTGAACTACATGTACCTAACCATGGTAACCAACCCTCTGAACTACATGTACCTAACCATGGTTACCAACCCTCTGAACTACATGTACCTAACCATGGTAACCAACCCTCTGAACTACATGTACCTAACCATGGTAACCAACCCTCTGAACTACATGTACCTAACCATGTTAACTTAACCCTCTGAACTACATGTACCTAACCATGGTAACCAACCCTCTGAACTACATGTACCTAACCATGGTAACCAACCCTCTGAACTACATGTACCTAACCATGGTAACCAACCCTCTGAATTACATGTACCTAACCATGGTAATCAACCCTCTGAACTACATGTACCTAACCATGTTAACTTAACCTTCTGAACTACATGTACCTAACCATGGTAACCAACCCTCTGAACTACATGTACCTAACCATGGTAACCAACCCTCTGAACTGCATGTACCTAACCATGGTAACCAACCCTCTGAACTACATGTACCTAACCATGGTAACCAACCCTCTGAACTACATGTACCTAACCATGGTAACCAACCCTCTGAACTACATGTACCTAACCATGGTAACCAACCCTCTGAACTACATGTACCTAACCATGGTAACCAACCCTCTGAACTACATGTACCTAACCATGGTAACCAACCCTCTGAACTACATGTATATCACAATATATACACAACCTGTCACTACACAAGTGAGAGAGGAGAGGGAGGTGAGAGAAAGACAGAGACAGAGAGAGAGCACAAACAGAACCAACAGAGCCCCCAGGACAGCAACACAATTAGACCCAACCAAATCATGAGAAAACAAGAAAATAATTACTTGACACACAGGCAGAATACCTCGCCACTGTGACTGACCCAAACTTAAGGAAAGCTTTGACTATGTACAGACTCAGTGAGCATAGCCTTGCTATTGAGCATAGCATTGCATAATGTTAACTTTCACTGCTATGCGGATGACACACAGCTGTACATTTCAATGAAACATGGTGAAGCCCCAAAATGGTCCTCGCTAGAAGCCTGTGTTTCAGACATAAGGAAGTCGACGGCTGCAAACGTTCACTTTTAAACTCGAAACAGAGATGCTTGTTCTAGGTCGCAAGAAACAAAGAGATCTTCTGTTGAATTAATCTTGATGGTTGTACAGTCGTCTCAAATAAAACTGTGAAGGACCTCGGCGTTACTCTGGACCCTGATCTCTCTTTTGACAAACACATCAAGACTCTTTCAAGGACAGCTTTTATCCATCTACGTAACATTGCAAATCGTAACATTGCGAATCATTACAACTCAGAAACTTTCTGTCCAAAAATGATGCAGAAAAATGAATTCATGCTTTTGTTACTTCTAGGTTAGACTACTGCAATGCTCTACTTTCCGGCTACCTGGATAAAGCACTAAATAAACTTCAGTTACTACTAAATACGGCTGCTAGAATCCTGACTAGAACCCCCAAAAATGTATCATATTACTCCAGTGCTAGCCTCCCTACACTGGCTTCCTGTTAAGGCAAGGGCTGATTTCACGGTTTTACTGCTAACCTACAAAGCATTACATGGGCTTGCGCCTACCTATCTTTCCGATTTGGTCCTGCCGTACATACCTACACGTACGCTACGGTCACAAGACGCAGGCCTCCTGATTGTCCCTACAATTTCTAAGCAAACAGCTGGAGGCAGGGCTTTCTCCTATAGAGCTCCATTTTTATGGAATGGTCTGCCTACCCATGTGAGAGACTCAGACTCGGTCTCAACCTTTAAGTCTTTACTGAAGACTCATCTCTTCAGTGGGTCACATGATTGAGTGTAGTCTGGCCCAGGTGTGTGAAGGTGAACGTAAAAGCTCTGGAGCAACGAACTGCCCTTGCTGTCTCTGCCTGGCTGGTTCTCCTCTCTCCACTGGGATTATCTGCCTCTAACCATATTACAGGGGCTGAGTCACTGGCTTACTGGTGCTCTTCCATGCCTTCCCACTTGAGTGGGTTGAGTCGCTGACGTGGTCTACCTGTCTGGGTTGGCGCCCCCACTTGGGTTGTGCCGTGGCGGAGATCTTTGTGGGCTATACTCGGCCTTATCTCAGGATGGTAAGTTGGTGGTTGAAGATATCCCTCTAGTGGTGTGGGGGCTGTGCTTTGGCAAAGTGGGTGGGGTTATATCCTGCCTGTTTGGCCCTGTCCGGGGGTATCATCGGATGGGGCCACAGTGTCTCCTGACCCCTCCTGTCTCAGCCTCCAGTATTTATGCTGCAGTAGTTTGTCGGGCGGCTAGGATCAGTCTGTTATATCAGGAGTATTTCTCCTGTCTTATCCGGTATCCTGTGTGAATTTAAGTATGCTCTCTCTAATTCTCTCTTTCTCTCTTTCTTTCTCTCTCTCTCAGAGGACCTGAGCCCTAGGACCATGCCTCAGGACTACCTGGCATGATGACTCCTTGCTGTCCCCAGTCCACCTGGACATGCTGCTGCTCCAGTTTCAACTGTTCTGCCTGCGGCTATGGAACCCTGACCTATACACCGGACGTGCTACCTGTCCCAGACCAGCTGTTTCCAACTCTCTCTCCAATGATCGGCTATGAAAAGCCAACTGACATTTACTCCTGAGGTGCTGACATGTTGCATCCTCGACAACTACTGTGATTATTATTATTTGACCATGTTGGTCATTTATGAACATTTGAACAACTTGGCCGTGTTCTGTTATAATCTCCACCCGATACAGCCAGAAGAGGACCGGCCACCCCTCATAGCCTGCTTCCTCTCTAGGTTTCTTCCTAGGTTTTGGCCTTTCTAGGGAGTTTTTCTTAGCCACCGTGCTTCTACATCTGCATTGTTTGCTGTTTGGGGTTTTTAGGCTGGGTTTCTTTACAGCACTTTGAGATATCAGCTGATGTAAGAAGGGCTATATAAATACATTTGATGTGATTGAGAAAGGCCGCCGTAGGCAGACCTGGCTCTCAAGAGACGACTGATGAGGTGGAAACTGAGATGCACTTCCTAACCTCCTGCCCAATGTATGACCATATTAGAGACACATATTTCCCTCAGATAACACAGATCCACAAAGAATTAAAAAACAAAGCCGATTTTAATAAACTCCCACATCTACTGGGTGAAATTCCACAGTGTGCCATCACAGCAGAAAGATTTGTGACCTGTTGCCCCGAGAAAAGGGCAACCAGTGAAGAACAAACACCATTGTAAATACAACCCATATTTATGCTTATTTATTTTCCCTTGTGTACTTTAACCATTTGCACATCGTTACAACACTGTATATTTACATAATATGACATTTGTAATGTCTTTATTCTTTTGGAACTTCTGTGAGTATAATGTTTACTGTTCATTTTTATTGTTTATTTCACGTTTGTATATTATCTACTGCTTTGGTTTGCTTTGGCAATGTTAACATATGTTTCCCATGCCAATAAAGCCCCTTGAATTGAATTGAGAGAGAGACAGAGAGACAGACAGAGAGAGAGACAGAGAGAGACAGACACAGACAGAGAGAGAGAGAGACAGACAGACAGACAGAGAGAGAGACAGACAGAGAGAGACAGAGCGAGACAGAGAGAGAGACATAGAGAGATAGACAGACAGACAGACAGACAGACAGACAGACAGACAGACAGACAGGGACAGTGTAGAGAAATGAGGAAGCCTCAGGCTGAGGTCTAGTGAATGGGTCTCTACACTTCCACAACCCTCTGGTTAATTGAAGGGTCTGAGTCATTCACTCAGAAAGGACAAAACAGACACAGCCTCCCAGTGTTGGCTAAACCACAGTGCACGAGTGTGTGCGCCTGTATGTGTGTGTGTGTCTGCGCTCATACTGAGGAGTGTGTGTGTGTGTGTGTGTGTGTGTGTGTGTGTGTGTGTGTGTGTGTGTGTGTGTGTGTGTGTGTGTGTGTTGGAAGGATGATGTGCGCCAGAGCTAACCGCTAACAATAGCCTGGAGAATTTCATCGTTCTGTCGCTTATCAGGCATAAATATTCATGTGGACACCACAACAACTAAACCACCAGAGAGAGATAGAGAGAGAGAGAACAACTTGAGACAGAGACAGAGGAGGGGAGGGGTTTCTCTCAGTGTACCCACTCCATCCACCTCACATTTTGTTTCCATCTTAGACAAGTATCTTAAAAATATCCTGAAACAAGGTAAAAACTCGGACACAAACAGTAGTGGCTCTACAAAATGAAAAGACGTATTGACATGCCTTAGACAGGCTACCAGACTGGATGTAGAGCCCTGAGGGACTGTAGTACAGAGTTGTCTTAGACAGGCTACCAGACTGGATGTAGAGCCCTGAGGGACTGTAGTACAGAGTTGTGTACAGAACGTATCATGAATGTTTAACAAACTTCCCAAAATAATGTTCCATGTACTCACAGTTGGATATAGGTATACTCTCTGTTCAGCTGCTGTGTTGTACTCACATTGGGATATAGGTATACTCTCTGTTCAGCTGCCGTGTTGTACTCACAGTGGGATAAGGTATATTCTCTGTTCAGCTGTGTTTGGGACAGGGGTGAGTGTTTGGGAGGAGGATGAGTGTTTGGGAGGGGGGTGAGTGTTTGGGAGGGGGGTGAGTGTTTGGGAGGAGGGTGAGTGTTTGGGAGGTGGGTGAGTGTTTGGGAGGGGGGTGAGTGTTTGGGAGGAGGGTGAGTGTTTTGAGAGGGGGGTGAGTGTTTGGGAGGGGAGTGAGTGTTTGGGAGGTGGGTGAGTGTTTGGGAGGGGGGTGAGTGTTTGGGAGGTGGGTGAGTGTTTGGGAGGTGGGTGAGTGTTTTGGAGGGGGGTGAGTGTTTGGGAGGAGGGTGAGTGTTTGGGAGGGGGTGAGTGTTTGGGAGGTGGGTGAGTGTTTGGGAGGTGGGTGGGTGTTTGGGAGGGGTGAGTGTTTGGGAGGGGGTGTGAGTGTTTGGGAGGGGGTGTGAGTGTTTGGGAGGGGGCTGAGTGTGGTTGGGAGATTAGTGTGTGTGTGTGTGTGTGTGTGTTCAGTAATACTCGTTTCCCTAAATAGCATGTACATCTACTGTTGATTGCCCCAGTGGGCCCTTCCCTCCCCTGATGTTTAGTATAAACACCTTCTCTAAGTGGAACACAGTCTTTAACTAGAATAACAGGGTAATTAACTAAAGGCAATATGTTACTACAGAGACTCTTACTATTAGCCCAAAAACACATCGTCTGTTGGTTTATTTTTGGCTTGGGGCCAAATGGATTGATAAGCCCCATAACGACAGGTATGTGTTATTGAGTCCTAAATACGAGACTACAGTTGAAGTTGGAAGACCTTAGCCAAATACATTTCATCCTAGTAAAAATGCCCTGTCTTAGGTCAGTTAGGATCACCACTTTATTTTAAGAATGTGAAATGTCAGAATAGTAGAGTATAGTAGAGCTCTAATAGTAGAGCGAATTATTTATTTCATCACATTCCCAGTGGGTCAGAGGTTTACATACACTCAATTAGTATTAGGATAGCATTATGATGAAAGAAATTAGTATTTGTTTAGAATTAGCATTGCCTTTAAATTGTTTAACTTGAATCAAACGTTTCGGGTAGCCTTCCACAAGCTTCCCACAATAAGTTGGTGAATTTTGGCCCATTCCTCCTGACAGAGCTGGTGTAACTGAGTCAGGTTTGTAGGCCTCCTTCCTTTCACACGCTTTTCAGTTCTGCCCACACATTTTCTATAGGATTGAGGTCAGGGCTTTGTGATGGCCACTCCAATACCTTGACTTTGTTGTCCTTAAGCCATTTTGCCACAACTTTGGAAGTATGCTTGGGGTCATTGTTCATTTGGAAGACCCTCTTGCGACCAAGCTTTAACTTCCTGACTGATGTCTTGAGATGTTGTTTCAATATAGCCACAATTTTCCCCCTCATGATGCCATCTATTTTGTGAAGCGCACCAGTCCCTCCTGCAGCAAAGCACCCACACAACATGATGCCGCCACCCCCATGCTTCATGGTTGGGATGGTGTTCTTCGGCTTGCAAGCGTCCCTCTTTTTTCTCCAAACATAACGATGGTCATTATGGCCAAACAGTTTGATTTTTGTTTCATCAGACCAGAGGATATTTCTCCAAAAAGTACGATCTTTGTCCCCATGTGCAGTTGCAACCCGTAGAACGAATCTCCTTCCTAAGCGGGATGACGGCTGCGTGGTCCCATGGTGTTTATACTTGTTTACTAGTGTTTGTACAGATGAACGTGGTACCTTCAGGCGTTTGAAAATTGCTCCAAGGATGAATCAGACTTGTGGAGGTCTACAATTTTTTATCTGAGGTCTTGGCTGATTTCTTTTGATTTTCCCATGATGTCAAGCAAAGAGGCACTGAGTTTGAAGGTAGGCCTTGAAATACATCCACAGGTACACCTCCAATTAACTCAAATGATGTCAATTAGCCTATCAGAAGCTTCTAAAGCCATGACATCGTTTTCTGGAATTTTCCAAGCTGTTTAAAGGCACAGTCAACTTAGTGTATGTAAACTTCTGACCCACAGGAATTGTGATACAGTGAATTATAAGTGAAATAATCTGTCTGTAAACAATTGTTGGAAAAATTACTTGTGTCATGCACAAAGTAGATATACTAATCGACTTGCAAAAATTATAGTTTGTTAACAAGAAATTTGTGGAGTGGTTGAAAAATTAGTTTTAATGACTCTAACCTAAGTGGATGTAAACTTCCCACTTCAACTGTGTATCTGATGTAGGACTACACAGCTATATGCTGCATGATATTGGCCAATACAGTATACTGTTTCCCTTGTACTGGTGAATCAGCGATGATGATGTTCAATTCAGATACAAAGGGGAAAGGGGGAAACCTAGTCAGTTGTGCAACTGAATGTATTCAACTGAGATGTGTCTTCTGCATTTAACCCAACCCCTCTGAATCAGAGAGGTGAGGGGGGATGCCATTTACCTTGTCAGCTCAAGACTTCGTTCCCTTCCGTTTCATGCCTAACACAACCCAGGTGCACACACACAGGCAGACAGGATTTGGTGGCAGATGGGTGTTCTAAATGAGTAGAGAAGTTTTGATCTGGGCCTGGAGGTGTGACAGAGTCACCAAACAGAGGACCTCTCCCTCTTGACTGGAGGAGATGTCCCATGCTTATCACCAGACAGAGGACCTCTCCCTGCTGCCTCTTGACTGGAGGAGATGTCCCATGCTTATCACCAGACAGAGGACCTCTCCCTGCTGCCTCTTGACTGGAGGAGATGTCCCATGCTTATCACCAGACAGAGGACCTCTCCCTGCTGCCTCTTGACTGGAGGAGATGTCCCATGCTTATCACCAGACAGAGGACATTTCTGCTGAGAGATAACTACCAAAATGACTTTGATACACCCATAGGGCCTTCTGAACAAACAGACAGACAGAGACAGAGAGAGAGAGACAGAGAGAGGTGGAAACTGAGCTGCACTTCCTAACCTCCTGTCCAACGTATGACCATATTAGAGATACATATTTCCCTCAGATTACACAGATCCACAAAGAATTCGAAAACAAATCCAATTTTGATAAACTCCCATATCTATTGGGTGAAATACCACAGTGTGCCATCACAGCAGCAAGATTTGTGACCTGTTGCCACAAGAAAAGGGCAACCAGTGAAGAACAAACACCTATATATACATATGTATAATATGACATTTGTAATGTCTGTATTCTTTTGGAACTTCTGTATGTGTAATGTTTACTGTTAATTTTTATTGTTTATTTCACTTTTGTATATTATCTACCTCACTTGCTTTGGCAATGTTAAGAGAGAGAGAGAGATATTCCTCTCTCTCTCTATTCCCCTCTCTCTCTACTCTCTCTATTCCTCTCTCTATTCCCCTCTCTTTCTATTCCTCTCTCCCCCCTCTCTCTCTATTCCTCTCTGTCTATTCCCTCTCTCTATTCCCCTCTCTCTGCTCTCTCTCTATTCCTCTCTCTCTACTCTCTCTCTATTCCCCTCTCTCTCTCTACTCTCTCTCTATTTCCCTCTCTCTACTCTCTCTCTATTCCTCTCTCTCTTTTCCCCTCTCTCTATTCCCCTCTCTTTCTATTCCACTCTCACCCCTCTCTCTCTATTTCTCTCTCTACTCTCTCTCTATTCTACTCTCTCTCTATTCCTCTCTCTACTCTCTCTCTCTATTCCCCTCTCTCTATTCCTCTCTCTCCCGTCTCTCTCTCTATTCCTCTCTCTATTCCCCTCTCTCTATTCTCTCTCTCTATTCCTCTCTCTATTCCCCTCTCTCTATTCCTCTCTCTATTCCTCTCTCTCCCGTCTCTCTCTCTATTCCTCTCTCTATTCCCCTCTCTCTATTCCTCTCTCTCCCGTCTCTCTCTCTATTCCTCTCTCTATTCTACTCTCTCTCTATTCCTCTCTCTACTCTCTCTCTCTATTCCCCTCTCTCTATTCCTCTCTCTATTCTACTCTCTCTCTATTCCTCTCTCTACTCTCTCTCTCTATTCCCCTCTCTCTATTCCTCTCTCTATTCCTCTCTCTACTCTCTCTCTCTATTCCTCTCTCTCCCGTCTCTCTCAATTCCTCTCTCTCTATTCTCTCTCTATATGCCCCTCTCTCCACTCTCTCTCCACTCTCTCTATTCCTCTCTCTCTATTCTCTCTCTCTATTCCTCTCTCTATTCCCCTCTCTCTATTCCTCTCTCTCCCGTCTCTCTCTCTATTCCTCTCTCTATTCCCCTCTCTCTATTCCTCTCTCTCCCGTCTCTCTCTCTATTCCTCTCTCTATTCTACTCTCTCTCTATTCCTCTCTCTACTCTCTCTCTCTATTCCCCTCTCTCTATTCCTCTCTCTCCCGTCTCTCTCAATTCCTCTCTCTCTATTCTCTCTCTATATGCCCCTCTCTCCACTCTCTCTCCACTCTCTCTCCACTCTCTGTATTCCCCTCTCTCTCTACTCTCTCTATATTCCTCTCGCTCTCTATTCCCCTCTCTCTATTCCCCTCTCTTTCTATTCCTCTCTCGCCCCTCTCTCTCTATTCCTCTCTCTCCCCTCTCTCTCTCTCTATTCCTCTCTCTATTCCCCTCTCTCTCAATTCCTCTCTCTCTATTCTCTCTCTATATGCCCCTCTCTCCTCTCTCTCTACTCTCTCTCTCTATTCCCCTCTCTCCCCTCTCTCTCTCTATCCCTCTCTCTCCCCTCTCTCCCTCTACTCAATCTCTATTTCTTTCTCTATTCCCCTCTCTCCCTCTACTCTCTCTCTATTCCTCTCTCTCTATTCCCCTCTCTCCCTCTACTCTCTCTCTATTCCTCTCTCTCTATTCCCCTCTCTCCCTCTACTCTCTCTCTATTCCCCTCTCTCCCCTCTCTCTCTACACTCTCTCTATTCTCCTCTCTCTCTATTCCCCTCTCTCCCCCCTCACTCTCTACTCTCTCTCTCTGATGAGATCCCTATGAGAGGCAGTGAGAGGACGGTTTGAAGGGGAACCTTGAACCCTCCTGTGATGTTCAAACTGGAGCACTATCAGGATCATCAGCAGCCCTTCAAACACACAGGTATGCATGTACACACTCTGCTGAGAAGACCAGCAAGGTCCATAATCCTCCATGTGGAGGTAAAGAGGCTCCCTCTGCCAACACAACCCTGCAGCTACATCAGAGGAGAGGAGGAACAGAGGAACAGAGGAGGAGAGAAAAGAGGAGAGGAGAGGAACAGAGGAACAGGTGAGGATAGAAAAGAGGAGAGGAGAGGAACAGAGGAGGAGGAGAGGAGGAGAGAAAAGAGGAGGAGAGGAAGAGAGGAGGAGGAGAGGAGAGGAGTGAAAAGAGGAGGAGAGGAAGAGAGGAGGAGGAGAGGAGGAGGAGGAGGAGGAGAGGAATGAAAAGAGGAGAGAAAAGAGGAGAGGAGAGGAACAGAGGAACAGGTGAGGAGAGAAAAGAGGAGAGGACAGGAACAGAGGAGGAGGAGAGGAGGAGAGAAAAGAGGAGGAGAGGAAGAGAGGAGGAGGAGAGGAGAGGAGTGAAAAGAGGAGGAGAGGAAGAGAGGAGGAGGAGAGGAGGAGGAGAGGAGTGAAAAGAGGAGAGAAAAGAGGAGAGGAGTGAAAAGAGGAGAGAAAAGAGGAGGAGAGGAGAGGAGAGAAAAGAGGAAGAGGAGAGAAAAGAGAAGGAGAGGAGGAGAGAAAAGAGGAGGAGAGGAGAGAAAATAGGAGGAAAGGAGGAGGAGAGGAGATAAGGAGAGGAGGAGAGAAAAGAGGAGGAGAGGAGGAGAGAAAAGAGGAGGAGAGAAGAGAAAGGATGAGGAGAGGAAATGAGGAGAGGAGGAGAGAAAAGAGGAGGACAGGAGAGGAGGAGAGAAAAGAGGAGGAGAGGAGGAGAGGAGAGGAGGAGAGAAAAGAGGAGGAGAGGAGAGAAAGGAGGAGGAGAGGAGATGAGGAAAAGCAGTGAGGTAGAGACATAAGGAGAGAAGAGGAAGGGTAAAGGAGTGAGAAGATAGAGGGGGCAGAAGGAGGTGAAAGTAAAGAACAGAGGACACTGCTAAGTGAGAGTACATTGGGTCCTGGAGGACAGGCTCTCTTTGTGTGTGTGTGTGTGTGTGTGTGTGTGTGTGTGTGTGTGTGTGTGTGTGTGTGTGTGTGTGTGTGTGTGTGTGTGTGTGTGTGTGTGTGTGTGTGTGTGTGAGAGAGAGAGAGACAGACAGAGAGACTGTGAAAGAGAGAGAGAGACAGAGAGACTGAGCGAGAGAGACAGAGAGACTGAGAAAGAGAGAGAGACAGACAGACAGACAGACAGACAGACAGACAGACAGACAGACAGACAGACAGACAGACAGACAGACAGACAGACAGACAGACAGACAGAGAGAGAGACAGACAGACAGAGAGAGCAGCACCGGTTCTCTTTATCATTCCTCCTGTGTGTTTGTGACACCACGGCCCCTCACCTCTCCAGGTCACATAGTCCCTCTCTCTCAGAGGGCAGTGTGCTCTGGTCAGATCTTTCTCAGAGGGCAGTGTGCGCTGGTCAGATCTCTCTCAGAGGTCAGATCCCAGGTCAGATCCCCCGTCAGATCTCTCTCAGAGGGCAGTGTGCTCTGGTCAGATCTCTCTCAGAGGCCAGATCCCAGGTCAGATCTTTCTCAGAGGTTACATCCCAGGTCAGATCTCTCTCAGAGGCCAGTGTGCTCTGGTCAGATCTCTCTCAGAGGTCAGATCCCAGGTAAGATCTCTCTCTGAGGTCAGAGTGCTATGGTCAGATCTCTCTCAGAGGTCAGATCCCAGGTCAGATGTTTCTCAGAGGTCAGATCCCAGGTCAGATGTTTCTCAGAGGTCAGATCCCAGAACAGATCTCTCTCAGAGGTCAGATCCCAGGTCAGATCCCTCTCAGAGGTCAGATCCCCGGTCAGATCTCTCTCAGAGGGCAGTGTGCTCTGGTCAGATCTCTCTCAGAGGTCAGATCCCAGGTCAGATCTCTCTCAGAGGGCAGTGTGCTCTGGTCAGATCTTTCTCAGAGGTCAGATACAAGGTCAGATCTCTCTGAGGTCAGATCCCAGGTCAGATCTCTCTCAGAGGTCAGATCCCAGGTTAGATCTTTCTCAGAGGTCAGATCCCAGGTCAGATCTCTCTGAGGTCAGATCCTAGGTCAGATCTCTCTGAGGTCAGATCCCAGGTCAGATCTCTCTCAGAGGCCAGTGTGCTCTGAGATGTATATAGTGCTGCTGCTACCACACCATAAACAACCCTTCAACACAAATAGAATAACCATGGACTGCCACCGGCTACACACCAACACATCTGAATACTCTCACCCCCTGTCTATGATGACTCTGAAGGTCAAAGGGCACCAGAAGGACTAGACAGGCTAGAGAGAGAGAAGTATGACCCAGAATGTCAAAGGGCACCAGAAGGACTAGACAGGCTAGAGAGAGATAAGTATGAACCAGAAGGTTAAAGGGCACCAGAAGGTCAAAGGTCACTGTTAGAGGAATTCAATTCCTATATGTTTATTACCCAATTCAATTAATACACTCAGCCCATTTCTAAGGATTTGTAAGATACTTATTTGCATAAAATGGGCGGAGACCAGTCTCAAAATCAAGCATTAGCGTTTATTCTCCAGAGTACTGAACATGATACAATTTACAACAGGTTATAAACTGAAAATGACGTCATAGGTTTTAAACTGTCCCGTTCCTCCGCCACTCCGATACAATGGCAGTGTGGTTCACAAACCTTCCTACATCGTCTCTCACCGGTTTAGATAATTTACGACCAGGCCAAGGTCTCCCTGTGTAGATAAGCGTTCTAGCCAGTCTGACGATAAGTTCATTCGTTTCTACCAAGGAACAGACAGTCATTGTTCTAACTCTTGATTATAATTACACACATTATATTCAGTACTAGGATTAAAATATAATTCATAAATCTATACAGTAACATAATAATATTCTGATTAGTCAGTCCTGATTGAAATGTATACATAATTTAATCATTATTATTGAGCAATTAGGGTTAAGTGCCTTGCTCAAGGGCAGATCGGCAGGTTTTTCACCTAGTGAGCTCGGGGATTATACTAGCGACCTTTCAGTTACTGGCCCAACACTAGGCTACCTACCGCCCTGTGTGTGTGTGTGTGTGTGTGTGTGTGTGTGTGTGTGTGTGTGTGTGTGTGTGTGTGTGTGTGTGTGTGTGTACGCGTGTGTACACGTGTGTACGCGTGTGTGTGCACGAGTTTGAGTGTGTGCACGCATGTGTGTAATGTGTGTGTGACCCCGTGTGCACGTGAGAGAGAGAATCTTTACTTGCATCTAATGGACGGACACCACTCTGTTTATCCTCTTTTCTCACAACATTCACCACCTCTTTTCTTTTTCACTTATATACACTCTCTCCATCTGCTTGGATAAACAACGTCCCTCTCTCACCTCTCCACAACCCACCAGACCCAGGCAGCAGGAATCACACAGGGATCCAGTGTGAACAGACAGGGTGTTAACCACTAGTAAATGGGATCCAGCCCCACTGTGAACAGACAGGGTGTTAACCACTAGTAAATGGGAAACAGCCCCACTGTGAACAGACAGGGTGTTAACCACTAGTAAATGGGATCCAGCCCCACTGTGAACAGACAGGGTGTTAACCACTAGTAAATGGGATCCAGCCCCACTGTGAACAGACAGGGTGTTAACCACTAGTAAATGGGAAACAGCCCCACTGTGAACAGACAGGGTGTTAACCACTAGTAAATGGTAAACAGCCCCACTGTGAACAGACAGGGTGTTAACCACTAGTAAATGGTAAACATCCCCACTGTGAACAGACAGGGTGTTAACCACTAGTAAATGGGAAACAGCCCCACTGTGAACAGACAGGGTGTTAACCACTAGTAAATGGGATCCAGCCACACTGTGTTAACCACTAGTAAATGGTAAACAGCCCCACTGTGTTAACCACTAGTAAATGGTAAACAGCCCCACTGTGAACAGACAGGGTGTTAACCACTAGTAAATGGGATCCAGCCACACTGTGTTAACCACGAGTAAATGGTAAACAGCCCCACTGTGTTAACCACTAGTAAATGGTAAACAGCCCCACTGTGAACAGACAGGGTGTTAACCACTAGTAAATGGGATCCAGCCACACTGTGTTAACCACGAGTAAATGGTAAACAGCCCCACTGTGTTAACCACTAGTAAATGGGAAACAGCCCCACTGTGAACAGGCAGGGTGTTAACCACTAGTAAATGGTAAACAGCCCCACTGTGTTAACCACTAGTAAATGGTAAACAGCCCCACTGTGAACAGACAGGGTGTTAACCACTAGTAAAGGGTGTGTGGGTATGTCAGGGTGTGTGTGGGGTGAGGGGTCACGTGACATACCTGTGTCTCTGACATGGCATATAGGAAGTGGTGGTCGGGGGAGAAGGCCATGTCCCGTTGGATTGGCCCTCGCTCCACTGCCTGGATCACCTCATACTGCAATGCACCATGGGAAGGCCCGTCCACCCTGATCTGGAAGCGGAGAGAAGGGGGGAAAGGAGGAGAGGAGAGGGGGACATGTTTAGGCAGCTGTAGGGGGTGGTGTGTGTGTCTGTCCTAGATGTGTGTGCTCAGCCAAAAGCAGAAAGTGGCCTCACCCAGACTTGGAGGAATGACAGGAGGCTCTAGGTCATATCCTCACATCTGCTCTACTATCACACACACACACACACACACACACACACACACACACACACACACACACACACACACACACACACACACACACACACACAGGGGCACGTTCCAACACAACACCTAAAAGCAGCCTCCTGGCTGTCATAACCCGCAAACACCCTTTTCTGACACCTGCCCAAAATGCTTCCCAGGGCATACATACACACACACAAATTAATAAGGGCTTGTGTCAGCGTGTGGGACAGCCGTTTTGTCAGACTTGTCAGAGTTCTACAGAAAACACCTGGTTAATATGCCCATGGCACCTTGAATAATATATCACTTGTTTTGTAAAGTTCAGAGGTCATAAACGGAAGTGGAAGATAATTGGCTGAGAGAGGAAGGTGGCACAACACATTCTGGGAGTCATTTCATAACACAACACATTCTGGGGGTCATTTCATAACACAACACATTCTGGGGGTCAATTCATAACACAACACATTCTGGGGGTCATTTCATAACACAACACATTCTGGGGGTCATTTCATAACACAACACATTCTGGGGGTCATTTCATAACACAACACATTCTGGGAGTCATTTCATAACACAACACATTCTGGGGGTCATTTCATAACACAACACATTCTGGGGGTCATTTCATAACACAACACATTCTGGGGGTCAATTCATAACACAACACATTCTGGGGGTCATTTCATAACACAACACATTCTGGGGGTCATTTCATAACACAACACATTCTGGGGGTCATTTCATAACACAACACATTCTAGGGTCATTTCATAACACAACACATTCTAGGGGTCATTTCATAACACAACACATTCTGGGGGTCATTTCATAACACAACACATTCTGGGAGTCATTTCATAACACAACACATTCTGGGGGTCATTTCATAACACAACACATTCTGGGGGTCATTTCATAACACAACACATTCTGGGGGTCATTTCATAACACAACACATTCTGGGAGTCATTTCATAACACAACACATTCTGGGGGTCATTTCATAACACAACACATTCTAGGGGTCATTTCATAACACAACACATTCTGGGGGTCATTTCATAACACAACACATTCTGGGAGTCATTTCATAACACAACACATTCTGGGAGTCATTTCATAACACAACACATTCTGGGGGTCATTTCATAACACAACACATTCTAGGGGTAATTTCATAACACAACACATTCTGGGGGTCATTTCATAACACAACACATTCTGGGGGTCATTTCATAACACAACACATTCTGGGGGTCATTTCATAACACAACACATTCTAGGGGTCATTTCATAACACAACACATTCTGGGGGTCATTTCATAACACAACACATTCTGGGGGTCATTTCATAACACAACACATTCTGGGGGTCATTTCATAACACAACACATTCTGGGGGTCATTTCATAACACAACACATTCTGGGGGTCATTTCATAACACAACACATTCTGGGGGTCATTTCATAACACAACACATTCTGGGGGTCATTTCATAACACAACACATTCTGGGAGTCATTTCATAACACAACACATTCTGGGGGTCATTTCATAACACAACACATTCTAGGGTCATTTCATAACACAACACATTCTAGGGGTCATTTCATAACACAACACATTCTGGGGGTCATTTCATAACACAACACATTCTGGGAGTCATTTCATAACACAACACATTCTGGGGGTCATTTCATAACACAACACATTCTGGGGGTCATTTCATAACACAACACATTCTGGGGGTCATTTCATAACACAACACATTCTGGGAGTCATTTCATAACACAACACATTCTGGGGGTCATTTCATAACACAACACATTCTAGGGGTCATTTCATAACACAACACATTCTGGGGGTCATTTCATAACACAACACATTCTGGGAGTCATTTCATAACACAACACATTCTGGGAGTCATTTCATAACACAACACATTCTGGGGGTCATTTCATAACACAACACATTCTAGGGGTAATTTCATAACACAACACATTCTGGGGGTCATTTCATAACACAACACATTCTGGGGGTCATTTCATAACACAACACATTCTGGGGGTCATTTCATAACACAACACATTCTAGGGGTCATTTCATAACACAACACATTCTAGGGGTCATTTCATAACACAACACATTCTGGGGGTCATTTCATAACACAACACATTCTGGGGGTCATTTCATAACACAACACATTCTGGGAGTCATTTCATAACACAACACATTCTGGGGGTCATTTCATAACACAACACATTCTGGGAGTCATTTCATAACACAACACATTCTAGGGGTCATTTCATAACACAACACATCAGACAGCTGTTATTGCTGTTGACAACATACAATCTCGTAGAGCAGACAGGAACATAATACTGTCTTTATTTCAAAAGTCACTTTCGAGAATGTCTGTGATGTTTGTTGGGGGGACATATAGTGCCAAAGAACAACTTTGGCACGAAAATCGATTGTTCTTCCCCAAGCAGGGCAAAGTTAATTCCCTGTGCTACGTTTCCCTCTGACTCTCTGCTGCTGAGCTTTGGTTTCTATATCGAGAGAGATCTTGTTCCCCAACATAAAGCCTCTTTCAAAACTGATCCAGCTCCAATGCTTTTAGTTTCAAAGCTTCTGAAGAGCCTCACTCTCCCCCTGTCTCTCCCTCCCCCCTCTCGCTCTCTCTCCCCCTCTCTCTTTCCCCCCCCCCCGCTCTCTCTCCCCTCTCTCTCTCACCCCCTCTCACTCTCTCTCCGCCCCTCTCGCCCCCTCTCTCTCCCTCCCTCTCTCTCTCTCCCTCTCTCTCCCCCTCCCCCCTCTCGCTCTCTCGTTCTCCCTCTCTCTCCCCCTCTCTCCCCCTCTCTCTCTCCCCCTCCCCCCTCTCTCTCTGTTCTCTGTGCTAGAGTCCCTTCCTGCTGACTTTTTCCCTGGTGTCCTTAGTTAGTCCTTAGTTACTATAGTTGTGTGAATCTGAAAGGCCCAGAACACTATCAAAGCCTCCCCTTCAACACTTTCACTGGGACCCATTGTGCCACACGAGGGTCGAAAGAGAGACGGAGAAAAGAACAGCCAATAAAAGAGGAATAAAGGATTAAAGGAGCCTTCCACACGAGCCGGCGCCCCGATCCAGCAGGTGGGGTTATCTAATCGGCCTGATCGGGTGGGGGGTCGGATTACGTCCCTTCTCCCCCCCATCCATGTATGCTCAGTGGTGTCGTCCATCGCCAGGTGGAGAATATGAGGGCCAGCAGGCCATGCGTGGTGCAGACAAAGCCCAGGGAGAGAGAGGGCCATTGGGCCATTGTGGCCAATCCCTAGCCACTGGGGAGTAGGAATGGGAAGCTCTGCCTTTATCTCTACCACTGCTAAACAAATGACCCACTGGGGAAGAGGCAGCACGTCTGCTTGGATTACAGAGAGGGAGGGAGATGTCTTATGTTCCAGGCCTATTCCATATCCTGTGGAATTGTTCAACATCATTGCTTTGGCAGTACTTTTGTCGTGGCGGAGAAGCCTTTTTAACTGTGTTGAATGGAGTCCAGTCTGGGTGTCAGGTGAGGACATCATCTGATCAGCACCAACGACCAACGGGCTTTATATATCAGAAGAGGATGTTGCAACCCGACCTACTAGCTATCAGGACCCCATCATCACCATCACAACAGTCAACTGAATAGCTTTCATATCACAGATAAACTGTCTGTATATATGGCTGGTTATGACTGGGTTGTTATTATGTTATTATCAGTATTCATGTCCTGTTTAAGACACTCAAGATAAATGATTCATTCTCTGACACGCCACCCAACGGTATAATCTATTTCTATTCCGCATTAATACATTCATATAAAGTGGATTAGGTACTTGGGATCTTAACTGGATTACATGCTAATCTCTGCTATCACATTATTACTGTAGAATGAATGAGATTCCCAGGAAGGCAGTCCCTCTTAATGCCCACTGAATCTGGAGGAGAGAGATTCCCAGGAAGGCAGCCCCTCTTAATGCCCACTGAATCTGGAGGAGAGAGATTCCCAGGAAGGCAGCCCCTCTTAATGCCCACTGAATCTGGAGGAGAGAGATTCCCAGGAAGGCAGTCCCTCTTAATGCCCACTGAATCTGGAGGAGAGAGATTCCCAGGAAGGCAGTCCCTCTTAATGCCCACTGAATCTGGAGGAGAGAGATTCCCAGGAAGGCAGTCCCTCTTAATGCCCACTGAATCTGGAGGAGAGAGATTCCCAGGAAGGCAGCCCCTCTTAATGCCCACTGAATCTGGAGGAGAGAGATTCCCAGGAAGGCAGCCCCTCTTAATGCCCACTGAATCTGGAGGAGAGAGATTCCCAGGAAGGCAGTCCCTCTTAATGCCCACTGAATCTGGAGGAGAGAGATTCCCAGGAAGGCAGCCCCTCTTAATGCCCACTGAATCTGGAGGAGAGAGATTCCCAGGAAGGCAGTCCCTCTTAATGCCCACTTAATGCCCATAACCAGCCTTTTACATGGTTATCAGTATGATTTATGGGAGACTGGGCAAACCTTGGCTCACACTGCCCACTGTCAAAGTGTCTCAACTTGTGTGTGTTGTTCTCTATACTGATCTTAAGGGTGTGTGTGTGTGTGCGCGCATGCGTTTGCGCATGTGAATATGTGTGTGTAAATTCATTGGGGGGCCCAAAGGTATAGCATTCAGATCATAGATCCTACACTGCGCTATGCTGCTGTAGATCAGTGGCTGTGGAAGCAACTGTCTGTCTGTCTGTCTGTCTGTCTGTCTGTCTGTCTGTCTGTCTGTCTGTCTGTCTGTCTGTCTGTCTGTCTGTCTGTCTGTCTGTCTGTCTAGCTGCCTGCAGAGACGGAGTGAGAAAGCTCTACACTGCATCAGTGAGAAGCCTGCAGCCCTACACACACACAGCCACATATCATGTCCACCTAGTGGCCACCGGCTGCAACAACAGCAGCAGATGAAGCTCCACACTGCTACAATACTGAGATGGTATTAGAGGACTAACTAAGAGCTGCTAAAACATGTACTTTATCATCAAAACAGTTTATGTTGTGGTGAGTTGATCTCAACCTTCAAAAGTGAGATTGTTTCAGCTAAACAAGTGAAGGATACTGGCACATCAATGGCAGCCACATACCCTCACTGTTGTTTTAATTCCCTTATTTTATACAATACCTCAACATCTCGTTCATGGGAAATGTTTAGGTGTCGTATGGTGCTATAGGGAAATGTTTTCTATGCTAGTGAATGAAGCCTTGGCTATTGTGTAGCATCTGTATTCAGCCTTGTCTCTGTATGATAGAGAACGACTAGGCTCTATCACTGAGTGAGCTCTATCCCTGAGTGAGCTCTATCCCTGAGTGAGCTCTATCCCTGAGTGAGCTCTATCCCTGAGTGAGCTCTATCACTGAGTGATCTCTATCACTGAGTGAGCTCTATCACTGAGTGATCTCTATCACTGAGTGAGCTCTATCACTGACTGATCTCCATGGGGCTAACAGATAACAGGTGTGATAGAGAGAGAGACCATTGTAACACCATTGTAAATACAACCCACATTTATGTTTATTTATTTTTCATTTTGTACTTTAACTATTTGCACATCATCTAACATTTGTAATGTCTTTATTCTTTTGGAACTTTAGTGTAATGTTTATTGTAAATTTGTAAAAAAAAAATAATAAATCCACTGTTTATTATCTAGTTCACCTGCTTTGACAATGTTAACATATGTTTCCCCTGGCAATAAAGCCTTTCATTGAAATTGAATTGGATTGAATTGAGAGGGAGGGGGGGGGGGGATAGAGGGAGGGAAGACATTCTGGTGTGAAAACCATAGGAGCTCTTCAGTTTCCTCGCACTGGCAAGGACTAGCCCAGAGCACATGGAAATTATGGCACTTCCTCTGGCTCGACTCGGCATCCATTATCACAGGGCCAAAGACGGCCCGTGGATGCTGGAATCAAACAACTCTACTACAAAAGCTAAATACACATGTATTATTATCAATAATTAAAATATTCTATGTACAAATCTTGAAAATAAAAGTGTATTGCAAGAGATGATTAAAACATCACACTAAGCTTATCCGCTTGTGTATCAAACCCTATCCACTAAACACCTTTCAAAATCCATAGCAATGAGGCTGTAGCTTTAACTTTCTACAGGCGACAATTGCCCTTTTAAAACATTTGTGCACTCCTATTCTCCACCTAGGTCTGTCCATTGATTTTGGATAATCTGTGTGAGCCTCAGAAACTCACAAGACTGCTGCCACTTTACCTCAGGCAGAGAGAGGGACGGCCCTCGTTACAGGTCCCAGAGTGAGAGAGCGAGAGAGGGAGAGAAAGAGAGAGAGGGAGAAGGTGAGAGAGGAGAAAGAGTGAAAAGAAAAAGAAGGAAAGAAAGCGAGAGAAGAACCCTTCTGGAAGGGAGACAGGATCCTAAACTCCAGCCAGCCAGCCAGCCGTGGCCAGGAGGGAGCAGGAGATAAGCACATTTCACAGGAGTGGAGAAAGGACCCAAACAGAACAGAACACAGTCCGAAGACAAAACGATGAAACACATTCCTGAGCCCTTGTGTGTGAACGAGAGGGATCTAGTGAAGACAGAACAGACAGGACGATGGCGCTAGCTAGCTACATCAACTAGGGAGCACTGTATTGAAATACATATAGAAAATCTCAATAGACAGCCAATTAAAACAGCAGAAACCTATATGTGGCATGGGCTCATTAGAGACACAGCTATGGAGTAGGAGTGTGGGAGTGTGGGAGTGATTTCCATTGGCATGGGGTGGAGAAGGGTGGCACAGAGATGCCCATCACACAGAGCTGAGGTCTGTTTGGTATGGCACACCTCGCCCACCACACTAGCAGAGGAAGTTGGACGCAGTCAAAGTGTCAACACAGTGCATTGTGGGCCATGTAACCAGCAGTGTTGAGTGGGTTGACCAAAGCTCACATCCAATGTCATGTTAGAACAAGCCAAGAGTGAGACATCGTGTAAATCATCAAACATCTCATCACATAAAGAACCTACAGTGAAGTGGCCATTGGAAACAAGGGGGAAAGAATCTGGGAGCATCATCAATGTGGGAGGCTTTTCATACCACCATTCCATCCACAGGATAGAGGCTCTCCACTGTGTTCAGTGGCATAGAAATATCATGACCATAAAGGGTATTCAATCAATGACCTTTAAGTGCAGTGACAACACTCTGCACCAACGTGCCACAGCATCGGAACCCGACTGGTCACCGCTCAGCCTCAGGTTACCTTTTGTCAAACGTTCAGCCGACGTCGCCCATTCAACAGAGAAGGAGAGAGATAGAGAGAAGGAGAGAGATAGAGAGAGAGACAGAGAGAGACAGAGAGAAAGAGAAACAGAAAGAGAGAGAAGGAGAGAGATAGAGAGAAGGAGAGAGATAGAGAGAAGGAGAGAGATAGAGAGAAGGAGAGAGATAGAGAGAGAGACAGAGAGAGACAGAGAGAAAGAGAAACAGAAAGCGAGAGAAGGAGAGAGATAGAGAGAAGGAGAGAGAGATAGAGAGAGACAGAGAGAAAGAGAAACAGAAAGCGAGAGAAGGAGAGAGATAGAGAGAAGGAGAGAGAGATAGAGAGAGACAGAGAGAAAGAAAGAGAAAGCTGAGTCTACTATGCTCACATGTGATAGGGTGAGGGTTATGGTAAGATGAGCACAAGAACTCCACCATCCTCACACTACACCCACCCAAGTTGCATGACACAAATTCTATCTTAAATAATAAACAAATCACATTTGCATAATAAGAGTTTACTTTTAATTGAAAAATCCTATTTTAATAGTTCTTGTTGGATTGTGAGTGTTTGTCTCATTTTGAAGGTAAAGAAAAAAAAAGTTATGAAATCTTTTTACGTTGCATGTTGGAATTTACAAGGATTGAAGTCCTCTGCTTTTGGACTAAAGAGCAGAAACCCAGACTTCCTGAAAGAAATTGATGATGTTGATATTGTAGTACTACAGGAAACATGGTGCACAGGTGATGTTTCCACTGGCTGTCCACTAGGTTATAGGGAGATAATCATACCATCCACTAAATGAAAAGGAATCTAACAGGGCAGAGACTCAGGGGGAATGCTAATATGGTATAAATCTGAACTAATTAATTCAATCGAATTGATCAAAACAGGAGAATTCTTTATATGGTTAAGAATCAACAAGGAGGTCATCTTGACAGATAAAAACGTCTTCCTCTGTGCCACATACATTCCCCCCTTAGAGTCACCCTACTTCAATGAAGAGAGTTTCTCCATGCTAGAGGGGGAAATGAGTCACTTTCAGGCCCAAGGCAACGTACTGGTCTGTGGAGACCTGAATGGTAGAACAGCAGAAGAACAAGACACTACAGTCATGGGGATAAACACCTACCAGGAAGCAACAACCTTTCCCTCCCCACATACCCCCACAGAAACAACTATGACAAAGTGAAAAACAAAAACGGAGTACAGCTCGTGAAGCTCTGTGGAACACTGGGTCTGTACATAGTCAATGGTAGGCTGAGAGGGGCCTCTTTTGGTAGGTACACCTACAGCTCTGTGGAACACTGGTCTGTACATAGTCAATGGTAGGCTGAGAGGGGACTCTTTTGGTAGGTAAACCTACAGCTCTGTCGAACACTGGGTCTGTACATAGTCAATGGTAGGCTGAGAGGGGACTCTTTTGGTAGGTACACCTACAGCTCTGTGGAACACTGGTCTGTACATAGTCAATGGTAGGCTGAGAGGGGACTCTTTTGGTAGGTACACCTACAGCTCTGTGGAACACTGGTCTGTACATAGTCAACGGTAGGCTGAGAGGGGACTCTTTTGGTAGGTACACCTACAGCTCTGTGGAACACTGGTCTGTACATAGTTAATGGTAGGCTGAGATGGGACTCTTTTGGTAGGTACACCTACAGCTCTGTGGAACACTGGTCTGTACATAGTCAATGGTAGGCTGAGAGGGGACTCTTTTGGTGGGTACACCTACAGCTCTGTGGAACACTGGGTCTGTACATAGTCAATGGTAGGCTGAGAGGGGACTCTTTTGGTAGGTACACCTACAGCTCTGTCGAACACTGGTCTGTACATAGTCAATGGTAGGCTGAGAGGGGACTCTTTTGGTAGGTACACCTACAGCTCTGTGGAACACTGGTCTGTACATAGTCAATGGTAGGCTGAGAGGGGACTCTTTTGGTAGGTACCCCTACAGCTCTGTGGAACACTGGTCTATACATAGTCAATGGTAGGCTGAGATGGGACTCTTTTGGTAGGTACACCTACAGCTCTGTGGAACACTGGGTCTGTACATAGTCAATGGTAGGCTGAGAGGGGACTCTTTTGGTAGGTACACCTACAGCTCATCCCTTGGCAGCAGCACTGTAGACTGCATCCTCACCGACCTAAACCCAGAGTCTCTCAGAGCCTTCACAGTCAGCCCACTAACACCTCTCTCAGACCACAGTAAAATCACAGTGTATCTGAGAAGAGCAGAACCCAACCATGAAGCATCACGGCCCAATAAATTACATGGTACAAAACAGGCCTATAGATGGAGTGCAAACAGTACAGACATCTACCAAAAAGCAATTAGTAGCCAAAAAATACAATCTCTCCTGGACAACTTTTAGCCTTAACAAGCAATGAAGGTGTAAATGTGGCTGTTTGGAACATAAACTTTACATTTGACAAATTGGCCTCCTTAGCTAATCTAAAGAAGCAGAAGAGCAAACCAGAAATAACAGATCATGAAAAATGGTTTGATAATGATTGCAAAAATCTAAGAAAGTCATTGAGAAATATATCTAATCAAAAACACAGAGAACCAGCCAACAAAAATATACGCCTTCAATATGGGGAAACACTGAAACAATACAAACACACCCTAAGAACAAAAAGGAACAGCACATTAGAAATCAGCTGGATGGAATTGAGGAATCCATAGAATCAAACCACTTCTGGGAGAATTGGAATAAATTAAACAAACCTCATCATGAGGAATTGGCTATCCAAGATGGGGCTATGTGGAGAAATCACTTTGCAAACCTCTACAGCAATATAACAAAGAGCCCAGAACAAAAAGATATACAGGAAAAATTACAAATCCTTGAATCAGCAGTCAAAGACTATCAGAATCCTGTGGATACCCCAATTACAGAAGAATAATTATTGGAAAAACTATGTACTCTCCAACCCAAAAAGGCCTGTGGTGCTGATGGTATTTTAAATGAAATGATCAAATATACAGACCACAAATTCAAATTGGCTATACTCAAACTCTTCAACATTATCCTCACTGCAGGTTTTTTCCCCGATATTTGGAACCAGGGATTGATCACACCAATCTATAAAAATGGAGACAATTTTGACCCAAATAATTACAGAGGAATTTGCATTAACAGCAACTTGGGGAAAATTCACTGCAGTATTATAAATAGCAGACTACATCATTTCCTTGTCGAACACAACGTCCTGAGCAGAAGCCAGATTGGATTTCTAACAATTATCATACAACAGACCACATTTACACCCTCCACACTCTAATTGATAAACAAGTAAACCAAAACAAAGGCAAAATCTACTCGTGTTTTGTAGATTTCAAGAAAGCATTTGATTCAATTTGGCACGAAGGTCTTTTTTATAAACTAATAGAAAGTGGTATTGGAAGGAAAACGTGATTTTATTAAATCAATGTACACTAAAAACAAATGTGCGGTTAAAATTGTCAACAAGCAAACAGACTTCTTCTCTCAGAGACGGGCAGTGAAACAGGGCTGTCCAATAAGTCCAACACTATTTAACATCTACATTAATGAATTAACAACAAGCAAACAGACTTCTTCTCTCAGGGACGGGGAGTGAAACAGGGCTGCCTAATAAGTCCAACACTATTTAACATCTACATTAATGAATTAACAACAAGCAAACAGACTTCTTCTCTCAGGGACAGGGAGTGAAACAGGGCTGCCTAATAAGTCCAACACTATTTAACATCTACATTAATGAATTAACAACAAGCAAACAGACTTCTTCTCTCAGAGACGGGCAGTGAAACAGGGCTGCCTAATAAGTCCAACACTATTTAACATCTACATTAATGAATTAACAACAAGCAAACAGACTTCTTCTCTCAGAGACGGGCAGTGAAACAGGGCTGTCCAATAAGTCCAACACTATTTAACATCTACATTAATGAATTAACAACAAGCAAACAGACTTCTTCTCTCAGGGACGGGGAGTGAAACAGGGCTGCCTAATAAGTCCAACACTATTTAACATCTACATTAATGAATTAACAACAAGCAAACAGACTTCTTCTCTCAGAGACGGGGAGTGAAACAGGGCTGTCCAATAAGTCCAACACTATTTAACATCTACATTAATGAATTAACAACAAGCAAACAGACTTCTTCTCTCAGGGACGGGGAGTGAAACAGGGCTGCCTAATAAGTCCAACACTATTTAACATCTACATTAATGAATTAACAACAAGCAAACAGACTTCTTCTCTCAGGGACGGGGAGTGAAACAGGGCTGCCTAATAAGTCCAACACTATTTAACATCTACATTAATGAATTAACAACACGCAAACAGACTTCTTCTCTCAGAGACGGGCAGTGAAACAGGGCTGCCTAATAAGTCCAACACTATTTAACATCTACATTAATGAATTAACAACAAGCAAACAGACTTCTTCTCTCAGGGACGGGGAGTGAAACAGGGCTGCCTAATAAGTCCAACACTATTTAACATCTACATTAATGAATTAACAACAAGCAAACAGACTTCTTCTCTCAGAGACGGGGAGTGAAACAGGGCTGTCCAATAAGTCCAACACTATTTAACATCTACATTAATGAATTAACAACAAGCAAACAGACTTCTTCTCTCAGGGACGGGGAGTGAAACAGGGCTGCCTAATAAGTCCAACACTATTTAACATCTACATTAATGAATTAACAACAAGCAAACAGACTTCTTCTCTCAGGGACGGGGAGTGAAACAGGGCTGCCTAATAAGTCCAACACTATTTAACATCTACATTAATGAATTAACAACAAGCAAACAGACTTCTTCTCTCAGAGACGGGCAGTGAAACAGGGCTGCCTAATAAGTCCAACACTATTTAACATCTACATTAATGAATTAACAACAAGCAAACAGACTTCTTCTCTCAGGGACGGGGAGTGAAACAGGGCTGCCTAATAAGTCCAACACTATTTAACATCTACATTAATGAATTAACAACAAGCAAACAGACTTCTTCTCTCAGAGACGGGCAGTGAAACAGGGCTGTCCAATAAGTCCAACACTATTTAACATCTACATTAATGAATTAACAACAAGCAAACAGACTTCTTCTCTCAGGGACGGGGAGTGAAACAGGGCTGCCTAATAAGTCCAACACTATTTAACATCTACATTAATGAATTAACAACAAGCAAACAGACTTCTTCTCTCAGAGACGGGGAGTGAAACAGGGCTGTCCAATAAGTCCAACACTATTTAACATCTACATTAATGAATTAACAACAAGCAAACAGATTTCTTCTCTCAGGGACGGGGAGTGAAACAGGGCTGCCTAATAAGTCCAACACTATTTAACATCTACATTAATGAATTAACAACAAGCAAACAGACTTCTTCTCTCAGGGACGGGGAGTGAAACAGGGCTGCCTAATAAGTCCAACACTATTTAACATCTACATTAATAAATTGGCAAAAACATTAGACGAATCGGCAGCACCTGGTATCACCCTACACAACACTGAAATCAAGTGTCTGCTGTAGACAGATGACCTGGTGCTGCTGTCTCCCACTAAAGAGGGGTTACAGCAGCACCTAGATCGTCTTCACAGGTTCTGTCAGACCTGGGCTCTGACTGTTCACCACAGGTTCTGTCAGACCTGGGCTCTGACCGTTATCCACAGGTTCTGTCAGACCTGGGCTCTGACCGTTAACCACAGGTTCTGTCAGACCTGGGCTCTGACTGTTAACCACAGGTTCTGTCAGACCTGGGCTCTGACCGTTAACCACAGGTTCTGTCGGACCTGGGCTCTGACCGTTAACCACAGGTTCTGTCGGACCTGGGCTCTGACCGTTAACCACAGGTTCTGTCAGACCTGGGCTCTGACCGTTAACCACAGGTTCTGTCAGACCTGGGCTCTGACCGTTAACCACAGGTTCTGTCAGACCTGGGCTCTGACCGTTAACCACAGGTTCTGTCAGACCTGGGCTCTGACCGTTAACCACAGGTTCTGTCGGACCTGGGCTCTGACCGTTAACCACAGGTTCTGTCAGACCTGGGCTCTGACCGTTAACCTAAAATAAAACAAATATAATGATATTCCAAAAAAGGTCAAAAAAATAAGGATGACAAATATAAATTTGGACACAGTTCTATTAGAACACACCAAAAACTACACATATCTAGGACTAAATATCAGCAACACATTCACATGGCTGGGAATGAGCTGAGAGACAAAGCAAGAAGAGCATTCTATGCCATTAAAAGGAACATCAAAATCGAAATTCCAATTAGAATCTGGCTCAAAATGTTTAAATAAGTTATAGAACCAATTGCTCTATATGGCAGTGAAGTATGGGGTCCAATCTCTAATAATGAATTTACCAAATGGGACAAACATCCAATCGAAATACTGCATGCAGAGTTTTGCAAGACTGTATTGGAAGTGCAAAGAAAAACTACAAATAACGCATGTAGAGCAAGAGAATATTTCTTTCCCAAAATTATAATTCAATACAAAGCATTTGAAACTATAAAAGATGAAGGAAAAAATAAAATATTTATTGGGTGAAAAGCCTAAATGTACAGTTTTGGCAGTCAAATATGTGTCCTCCTGCCACAACCTGAGGGACAGCCAGTGAAAAGTGCAAAGTAATGTCGATAATATTTCTTGTTTTGTTTTGTCTTTCATACCATGTCATGTGTCTTCTCAGTCATGTTGACACTGGTCTACTACCAGGTCATGTGTCTTCTCAGTCATGTTGACACTGGTCTATTACCATGTCATGTGTCTTCTCAGTCATGTTGACACTGGTCTACTACCAGGTCATGTGTCTTCTCAGTCATGTTGACACTGGTCTACTACCAGGTCATGTGTCTTCTCAGTCATGTTGACACTGGTCTACCACCAGGTCATGTGTCTTCTCAGTCATGTTGACACTGGTCTACTACCAGGTCATGTGTCTTCTCAGTCATGTCGACACTGGTCTACTACCAGGTCATGTGTCTTCTCAGTCATGTTGACACTGGTCTACTACCAGGTCATGTGTCTTCTCAGTCATGTTGACACTGGTCTACTACCAGGTCATGTGTCTTCTCAGTCATGTTGACACTGGTCTACTACCAGGTCATGTGTCTTCTCAGTCATGTTGACACTGGTCTATTACCATGTCATGTGTCTTCTCAGTCATGTTGACACTGGTCTACTACCAGGTCATGTGTCTTCTC
Source organism: Oncorhynchus mykiss (assembly GCF_013265735.2). Classification (NCBI taxonomy): domain Eukaryota; kingdom Metazoa; phylum Chordata; class Actinopteri; order Salmoniformes; family Salmonidae; genus Oncorhynchus; species Oncorhynchus mykiss. The sequence continues at coordinate 15,058,428 of NC_048585.1, forward strand.
AGTCATGTTGACACTGGTCTACTACCAGGTCATGTGTCTTCTCAGTCATGTTGACACTGGTCTACCACCAGGTCATGTGTCTTCTCAGTCATGTTGACACTGGTCTACTACCAGGTCATGTGTCTTCTCAGTCATGTTGACACTGGTCTACTACCAGGTCATGTGTCTTCTCAGTCATGTTGACACTGGTCTACTACCAGGTCATGTGTCTTCTCAGTCATGTTGACACTGGTCTACTACCAGGTCATGTATCTTCTCAGTCATGTTGACACTGGTCTACTACCAGGTCATGTGTCTTCTCAGTCATGTTGACACTGGTCTACTACCAGGTCATGTATCTTCTCAGTCATGTTGACACTGGTCTACTACCAGGTCATGTATCTTCTCAGTCATGTTGACACTGGTCTACTACCATTGTTTTAACGTATTGTTGTTCTCATTAATATTGTTGTTGTAGTTGTTGTTAATGGTAATCCCATGTCCACTACGACTCTATTATTGCTCTTGGTCTCACCATTTATTTATATATAAATATATATATATTTTATATATAAATATATATTTTTATTTTATTTTCTATTTTCGATATGTATACTTTGACAATGTAAGTAATAATGAACTTGCCATGTCAATAAAGTCAATTGAATTGAATTGAAAGAGAAGGAGAGAGAGAGACACAGAGAGAGAGAGAAATATAGGGAGAGAGAGAGAAAGAGAGAGAGAAGGAGAGATAGAGAGAGAGAGAGAGAGAGAGAGAGAGAGAGAAAGAGAGAGAGAAGGAGAGAGAGAGAGAGAGAGAGAGAGAGAGAGAGAGAGAGAGAGAGAAAGAGAGAGAGAAGGAGAGATAGAGAGATAGAGAGAGAGAGAGAGAGAGAGAGAGAAGGAGAGAGAGAGAGAGAGAGAGAGAGAAAGAGAGAGAGAAGGAGAGATAGAGAGAGATAGAGAGAGAGAGAGAGAGAGAGAGAGAGAGAGAGAGAGAGAGAGAGAGAAAGAGAGAGAAAGAGAGAGAGAAGGAGAGATAGAGAGAGAGAGAGAGAGGGGGGGGAAGATAAAAAGAAAGAGAGAGGGAAAACAAAGGAGCATCAGTCTTCTAACGGCAACGTGTTTCAACGTGGGTACTTACTCATCAAGACAGGGTTATAATGCTAGCTGTCTCCTTTATTCCATTGGGCGAGTCAGAGATGATATGGCAGGAGACAGAGAGAGAGAGAGAGAGAGAGAGAGAGAGAGAGAGAGAGAGAGAGCGAGAGAGCGAGAGAGCGAGAGAGCGAGAGAGAGAGAGAGAGAGAGGAGGAGTGTGGGGGCGGGAACTTGGAACCATTCTCAGTGTCAATCACTGCTAGTCATAAACGCTCCCTTCCATATTCACTGTTAGAACATCAATATTGAGCTTCAGGCTGAGCGTCTCTGTGAAGCTGAGTTGGAGGGGCTCGGGGATGAGATGACATTCATCTGTAGCATTAGAAACAATACAGTACAATGGAACAGAGAGCGAGCCGTCAGACTCCTTAACAACCCATCATGGAGTCTTTGTTGAGGTGCAGCATTACACAACAAGAGGAAGTCAATCTGCTGATGTGGTTTCTAGAGGCGTTGTTTCTGCCTGTCTGCCTCACCACTGTGTTGGACTGTAATTCCTCCTTACTCCTAAAGTTGATGATACTGTGAATTGACAAGAGCGATCTGATAGTATTGTATGAATGTAGACGTTCATACTGCACATGTGGAGGATGTATGTCACTGTGTTCTTGTCCTTGTGATTATGCATTCTAAATGGCCACAGGCAGAATTAATACACTTACATTCCATAGTATTCAATCTGAAATAAACAGCTGTGAGTATTCAACAGGCACAGAAAAAGCCTTGAAGAAACAGCTTCTATCGGCCTACTTCACAGTGTGAGAAGTGGAAAACCCTGCGGTGTGAAACCTAAGCAGGTCCACTCTCTCCTTCCCTCCCTCTCTGTTTCATCCCAGTGATTAGACCTATCTGCTACACAGCTGGATTTTAATTAACAACTTTCTAGAGTTGCCACGGTAACCCAAGTTCTCCATGCTGACGAGGAGGGGAAATGTAATCGTTAGCCACAGCGGCTAACTGCCCCGGTTCTCGTGAGGTATCGGAGCCACAGTGGATGTGTGACCCTCAAATTGGGCCGCCTGTGGAGTCTGGTTCCTCTCGAAGTCTCTCCCCAATGAGGTGTTCTGGCTTGCCGGCGTCTCCTAGGCTTTCTCTAGGTCTTTCTCTAGGTCTTTCTCTAGGTCTCTCTCTAGGGCTTTCTCTAGGTCTTTCTCTAGGTCTTTTTCTAGGTCTTTCTCTAGGTCTTTCTCTAGGTATTTCTCTAGGTCTTTCTCTAGGGCTTTCTCTAGGTCTTTCTCTAGGTCTTTCTCTAGGTCTTTCTCTAGGTCTTTCTCTAGGGCTTTCTCTAGGTCTTTCTCTAGGTCTTTCTCTAGGTATTTCTCTAGGTCTTTCTCTAGGGCTTCCTCTAGGTCTTTCTCTAGGTCTTTCTCTAGGTCTTTCTCTAGGTCTTTCTCTAGGGCTTTCTCTAGGTCTTTCTCTAGGTCTTTCTCTAGGTCTTTCTCTAGGTCTTTCTCTAGGTCTGAGTTGATGTTCAGCATTTGGAAACAACATATTCTATTGATTATCACATCTCAGTCTCTTTCCTCAACCTTTCAAACTTCTCTTCTCTTCCAAACGTCTTCTCTTTTTCTATTACAGACAGGCAGAGATCCGGCCCTCGCTCACACTGGGTGCAAATGGAAGCAGTGGGGGAGCCAGAGGAGAGGACTGTGAAGGAGAAGAGGACATTAGCAGGCTTGGTATAGCCTTGTCACTTCATCTCACCCTGCCTGTCCCCAGGGCAGCACGCCCAGCTGACACCGTTAGAACTGATAAAAACCTCAGAGTGCTACTGTGGCACTGGGGACCTGGGCTGGAACTGCAGTGGGCATGTCCATCATCAGAACTGTTGTGCCCTGCTGAGGGGTGTATGTGTGTGTGCGTGCGTGTGTGTATTTGTCACACCTTGTGGCTAACACCATCTCAGACAGTGGGAGCCCTGAGGGGTCCCTTAACTCTGTGAGTGACCACAGTGGCATTTGACGTGTGATCACCACTAGCCGGCAGGTTGACACAGCCAGCTAATCTACCCTTTATCCCCCCCTCCCTACTGAGAGAGAGAGAGAGAGAGAGAGAGAGAGAGAGAGAGAGATGGAGAGAGGAGACGTGAAAGAGGAAAGGTATCTTGAGGGAAACTAGCTCCCCCTCCCCCTCCCCCTCCCCCATCCCCCCTGGCTGCAGTGACTGACAGGCCTCCCTCCTATCTCTCTCCCCATGGATGGAGTGCCTCTGAGCACTGTGACCAGGCAGGGGGCGCTCTCACTGACCTTTCCTCATTCCATCATTCTCTCCCTCGCCTTCTCTCCCTCTGTCTCGATCCCTCTCTTTTTCTCAATCACAGAGTGCTAGAGAGTTTGAGAGGGAGACCTGCGGGCTCGGCTTGTTTAATCTGAGGTACACGGTGACCTTCTGGCCTTGTGCCAATCTTTCTCTCCCTCAAACATTCTCTCACTCCATTCCCACTATCGCTCTCTCCAGGCTTGTCTGACAGACTCCATTCCTCCGCTCCCGGAAATCATGTTCTCTCTATCTCTCTCACTTTCATTCCCTCTCTCTACCTTTCTGTCTATCAGATTGAGAGCATTCAACATGAGAGGACCCAACATGGCTCTCAGATGGACTTCGACCCCACAGGGGGATTTGATAACATTTTTTTCTTATTTTCACAAAAAAGCAATCTTGTTTTCGTCGTCGCAAAAACCCTCTCAATCGCCACCAGCCGAGGCAAACCCAGCCGCTCTTCTCCCCCAGAATGACTTAGTGGGCTCACTCAGGCCCTTCTTATTTTCTTTACTTCAGACGGATGTGAGAGAACATGTGTTTGCTGGGCTGTATCCATTCCAAATGGCACCCAGTTTTCTATATAGTGCAATACTTCTGACCAGAGCCCAATGGTCCCATTTGAGACCCAAACCTTCTGTGTACCCAACGAGGACGAAAGAGATAGATAACACAAGGTAGCCTGACTATGCTAGGCTATTACAAAAGACTGTCTTTCTCAAACAGCCATGAAACAATTATAATTCCCTCTTCCTCTTTCCCCCTTTTTCTCTCTGTTCCTTTTCATGTTTGGCCAAAATGTTTCTCTGCTTTCCCCTTCATCGCCTCCTTCCTTTCCTCCTTCCTTCCTTTCATCGCCTTGCTTCCTTTCTTTCCCACTATCTCTCTATACAGAACAGACATAGAAAGACAACATGGAAAGTGTTGGCCCCGTGTTTCATGAGTGGAAATAAGAAGGTCCCAGTAGTGATCCGTACGCACAAAAAGCCCATTTCTCTAAAATGTTCCACATAAATTAGTTTACATCCCTATCAGTGAGCATTTCTCCTTTGCCAAGATAATCCATCCACCTGACAGGTGCTGGGGACAAGGTGCAGTTTTGTCACACAACATAATGCCACAGATGTCTCAGGTTTTGAGCGAGAGTACAATTGGCATGCTGGCTGCAGGAATGTCCACCAGAGCTGTTGCCAGACAATTGAATGTTCACCATAAGCAGCGTCCAATGTTGTCTTTGAGAATTTGGCAGTACGTCCAACCGACCTCACAACCACCATAACCACGCCAGCCCAGGACCTCCACATCCAGCTTCTTCAGCTGCAGAATCGTCTGAGACCATCCACCTGGACAGCTGATGAAACTGAGTATTACTGTCTGTAATAAAGCCTTTTTGTGAGGCCTATGCCCTCCCAGGCCCACCCATGGCTGCGCCCCTGACCAGTCATGTGAAATCCATAGATTAGGGCCTAATACATTTTATTAAATTGACAGATTTTCTTATATAAACTGTAACTCAGTAAAATCTTGTAAATTATAGCATGTTGCGTTTATATTTTTGTTCAGTATGTTTTCAGTGTTCATTCCAAAAATATTTATTGATATCTGGTGTTTTTTCAGCTCCTGGGAAGGGAGGTCAAAGAACCTGGCTCTCTCAAAACCCTCCTTTCTTCTCTCCACCCCTCCTTTCGCCCTCTCTCTTTCTAAAACTCTCTTTCACCCCCCTATTTTGCCCTCTCTCCACCCTTCATCCCTCGGTCTGTCTCATTACGGTGGCAGCAGGGTAGAGGGGACAGGTGGGCGGTGCAGGAATTCTCTAATGAAGATCATTTATCTGGAGACAAATAACCGCACCAGTGAAACAAACCTATTTCCACTCACCTCTTTTCAGTGTGGAAAAACCAATTATTTTTGCCCTCGATCTTCATTATTTTCTCCCACATGCCGGGATAAGGGCTCCTACTGATGACAGGGATAAGGGCTCCTACTGCTGACAGGGATAAGGGCTCCTACTGATGACAGGGTTAAGGGCTCGTACTGATGACAGAGATAAGGGCTCCTACTGATGACAGGGATAAGGGCTCCTACTGATGACAGGGATAAGGGCTCCTACTGATGACAGGGATAAGGGCTCCTACAGATGACAAGGATAAGGACTCCTACTGATGCCAGGGATAAGGGTTCCTACTGATGACAGAGAGAGAGAGAGCGAGAGAGAGAGAGAGAGAGAGAGAGAGAGAGAGAGAGAGAGAGAGAGAGAGAGAGAGTTCTACTGTATGTTTATCCAGGCCACACCTGTGGGAATTCTAGGACACAAGATGGTGGACATATGGCAGGGCTAGAGGCTGCTAGCTTTGATGTGAGGGGGAGAAATAAGAGGAAGGAAGAGGCAGACGGAGGAGAGCAAGACAGTAGTTACTCTCTCTGTCTCAACAGTGAGATGCAGCCTGGCAGTGCAGACTAGTACCACTGCATCTCTCAACCCTTCTCCATCTTGCTCGCCGTTACTTTGTTTGTGCCACAGACAACAGCAGAAATATCAGTTAAATATCAGTTGTCCACTGCATTGAATCAAGTCATCAAGTGAGTGAGTGTGTGCGCGCAGCTATCCCTCAGCACTGATGAGTTACAGGAAGCCTTTAGTTCCTGTGTGATACTGGTCAGGCAAATCAGCCTTTCTGATTGGCCCACGCCTGACAACTACACTTGTCCGTCCGCAGCCTGTCCAACCAGAGAGCTCGGAACTCTCAGACTTCACAAAGATGTCTGAGCCCGATAGGGACCCTTAGATCACCTTTCCCTGCAGGGACACTGACAAACATCTCTTCTGTCACTAAAGTCTATGAGACCACTATCTATGAGACTATATTGGATCTATCATAAGAAGCGATGTAAGATGACACCAGCTTTAGGCCAGCTGAGATCAGTCTCCCACTGCTTCTATGAGATGAACTTTGTTTCAATGTGTCTGCTGGTCCTCACTGTTTCTCTCCTCACTGTTTTTCAAATTCTTTGTGGATCTGTGTAATGTGAGGGAAATGCATGTCTCTAATATGGTCATACATTGGGCAGGAGGTTAGGAAGTGCAGCTCAGTTTCCACCTCATTTTGTGGGCAGTGAGCACATAGTCTGTCTTCTCTTGAGAGCCATGTCTGCCTACAGCGACCATTCTCAATAGCAAGGCTATGCTCACTGGGTCTGTACATAGTCAAATCTTTCCTTAAATTTGTGTCAATCACGGTGGTCAGGTATTCTGCCACTGTGTACTCTCTGTTTAGTGCCAAATAGCATTCTAGTTTGCTCTGTTTTTTTGTTAATTCTTCCCAATGAGTCAAGTAATTATCTTTTAGTTCTCTCATGATTTGGTTGGGTCTATCTCTCTCTCCTCTATAGTCTGTTTAGGTCAATACCTGTTGTTAGTGGGCTCATCTAGACAAACAAAGCAGCCCATTAACTCCTAGTGTGTATTCACTGCGCCCACACAAAGGACGCACACACACACCTGGCAATTTCCCAGGCCTTGGCACCTAGGCCAGCAGAATGATTGTGGGGAGGACAGCTAAACAACAGGGCTGCATGGTTTATTACAGTCAATTATAACAACTATAAGACAAGACAGGTAGAATTCCCTTACATTCACAGGAAATACTGTGTGCGTGCGTGCGTGTGTGTGTGTGTGTGCATGCGTGCGTGTGTGTGTGTGCGTGCGTGCATGAGTGTGTGTGTGTGTGCGTGCGTGTGTGTGTGCATGCGTGCGTGCGTGCGTGTGTGTGTGTGTCTGCTACTAAAGGACTAATAGAAAGAGAAGAGGAGCTACAGATAGAGGAAACCAGACTATCACAAAGTGAACGACCTCATTGAGAAAGAGAGTGAAGTGAGAGACAGGCCAGGCATGAAGGAGGAGTGTGTGTGTGTGTGTGTCCTAGCCTCCTCAGTCAGTCAGGTGTGAATAATGCATGGGCCAGCTCAGGGTCAGACGCTGTGTGTCAGAGACCAGGCCTCACCACGGATCCTATTACCACACAGCCATCACATACCTGATACCTCCACACACACACACACATTCCCTATGGAGGAACAGCTCTGAGCAAACACAGTGAGATACACAGCATACACACACATTACACACACAGATCACTGAAGATGATTACACACACTCTTCATGAATTACCAATGGCCATTCCCCCACAGCGTGTTTGTATGAGTGTGTGTGTGTCCTTGTGTGTATGTGTGTATGTATGTGTGTGCAAACATACACACACGTGTGTGTGTGTGTGTGACAGTGTGTCTGAGATTCACAGCCGTCTTTTAATGTGTGACTTTCCTATAAAACTTCCATAACTAATTGGGAAAGCACCTCACTTCTTCTACTCCTCAGAGATGAGCATGTGTGTGTGTTTTTGTTTGTCAGTAAACAGCCCCAACTACACCCGACGGCTACATGGAGCCTTCACCGACAAGCTTCTTTAATACCAGCCCCTCGTGGTGTGCCTGGACAGCCTCGGGTGGAGGTGCAAGCTGGTGGCGCTGATATTTGGCAGTCTCGGCCACGTAAACAGGCGTGCAGCGCGTGGCCTCCAGATTGCAGGCCTGCCAAAACCTATGGTTAAGCAGTTGGCTAGATACTGCTCTGTTTCAGCTGTCCTCGGCTGCCTAGCTGTTTGGGGAAGGAGATGCTTTCTGTCCCCTCGAGGGCCATGCATACAGGGACCTTAGAAATGTTTGGATCCTTTTTTAATGTAAATTTGTGGATTCAAATAATGTATTTAAAATGTGTGTGTGTGTGTGTGTGTGTGTGTGTGTGTGTGTGTGTGTGTGTGTGTGTGTGTGTGTGTGTGTGTGTGTGTGTGTGTTTGTGTGCTCCTGCCCTGCGGGTTCTTTCTGTTTCCCGTCTCCTATACTTCTACTCCTTTATTAAACACTGCGTCACACTCTCTCTATTTACCTGCTTTTCATCAGGGTGAGAAATCAACCTGGTAGAGGAGAGAAAGGGGTGGGGGGGGGGGGGGGGGGGGGGGGGGGGGGGGGGGGGAATAAGGGAAATGTACAGCCCCTTTAGGACTGTGTGTCTCCTTCTCAAACAACAAGTCTAATAACTGTCACTGTTATAATACCTACAGCGTGAGAGAACATTCCCATTGGGATAATGCTGGGAACAAAATACTTGCCCTTTCTCTCCCCCTCTCTCCTCTACCTTTTCTCTCCCCCTCTCTCCTCTACCTTTTCTCTCCCCCTCTCTCCTCTCCCCCTCTCTCCTCTACCTTTTCTCTCCCCCTCTCTCCTCTAACCTTTTCTCTCCCCCTCTCTCCTCTACCTTTTCTCTCCCCTTCTCTCCTCTACCTTTTCTCTCCCCCTCTCTCCTCTCCCCCTCTCTCCTCTACCTTTTCTCTCCCCCTCTCTCCTCTACCTTTTCTCTCCCCCTCTCTCCTCTACCTTTTCTCTCCCCTTCTCTCCTTTACCTTTTCTCTCCCCTCTCTCCTCTCCCCCTCTCTCCTCTCCCCCTCTCCCCCTCTCTCCTTTCCCCCTCTCTCCTCTACTTTTTCTTTCCCCTCTCTCCTCTACCTTTTCTCTCCCCCTCTCTCCTCTACCTTTTCTCTCCCCCTCTCTCCTCTACCTTTTCTCTCCCCTCTCTCCTCTCCCCCTCTCTCCTCTACCTTTTCTCTCCCCTCTCTACTCTACCTTTTCTCTCCCCCTCTCTCCTCTACCTTTTCTCTCCCCCTCTCTCCTCTCCCCCTCTCTCCTCTACCTTTTCTCTCCCCTCTCTACTCTACCTTTTCTCTCCCCCTCTCTCCTCTACCTTCCCTCCAACGTTCCTACCGCGAACACAAGGCATTAACCAAGACATGCCATTCCATTTCCGTGGGCTACTGGCGCGGCGCTGTAATGCTTCATGTTGGAATTAAGTCTGACACTTCAGAATTGTACCATTAGAGTGTACGCCGCACTTAACGCTCACAACGTATCTGAGTGGTCCGAGGCGCTCGCCAAACGCGTTCGGTTTAATAGATTTGAATAAATTACGCTCATTTCCAAAGCCGCCTGTGCTTTCAGTTTGTCATGCCATAGTGTCATTGTGATATTAACTTCATTTGTTAAAAATGTCCCTCCTCCCTTCCCTTTCCTCTTGCTTCTACAAAATAGCCATTCTCATCATGGAGTCCAGTCTACTATCGTAGAATCATTTTAAAGGTGGTCTATTTTCATTTGAATGTGACTCCCACGGCTAAATAAAGGATCATTAAATATTGAAGATGTCAGTCAGATACTGGTACCATTCAGTCAATGAGCAGTCTTTCTAAAAATAGCCTGGCTATGTCCAGGGAGAATACATCCGGTACCACGCTCATAGTGTCTCCATAGTGTCTCTAATGGTGGAAGACACAGCAAGGGGAAAATGACTTATTTCATAGATAAATGAATCTGTTTGTTTCAGGCTCAACTGTAATCTGTTATTCACCAAGGACTGGAAATGCACGCACACGCCCACACATACCCCCACGCATCTACCCCCCCCCCCCCACACACACACACACACACACACACACACACACATACTGTACATACATACATTTACACACACACAGTCAAACACTCTACTGCAGTCAATTCAAAGATCAATACTAATTTATTCAATGAATTTGACATACAGTACGTGTTAGCCAATTTATTCAAACAGACCTTCACAAGAGCCTTTTCATTTATTCAATACTCTACTCCTCCACTCTCTCTCCCTCTCTTCCTACGCCAGAGTAGCAGTCTAGTGTAGAGAGAGGGTGTGTTGTAGGGCCTGTTAGCTTTAAAAACAGAGTAACTCCTTGCAGAAGTGTTGGCAGATATCAGCAGCGGCCTGTCACTCTCTCTCTCTGCTCTCTCTCTCTGCTCTCTCTCTCTGCTCTCTATCTCTTTCTCTATCACTCTCTCTCTCACTCTCTGCTTTCACTCTCTCTCTCTCTCTCTCTCTCTCTCACTCTCTGCTTTCACTCTCTCTCTCTCTCTCTCTCTCTCTCTCACTCACTCTTTCTGCTCTCACTGCTCTCTCTCTCTCCATTCCCCCTTCCTTTCTCTCTCCATCTCTCACCTCTCTCTCTTTCCCTTCCTCATCCCTCCATCCATCCCTCCCTCCATCATGGACATAAGCTGTGATGCACTGAATCAGGCCTCCCATAACTGAGTACGTCCCTGTGAGACCAGCCCACTGGAAATCAAACTGACTACAGTACAGTGTTATTTAACCTGACCAGACTGGCCTGCAGAGTCAGCCAGCCCTCACAGACTAATTAGACAGAAGGTGCAGAATACAACTGTCATAGAATTGGTTAGTTTGGTACATTTCCCTTATTCCCCCCCGCCCCCCTTCTCTCCTCTACCAGGTTGTTTTCCCACCCTGATGAAAAGCAGGTAAATAGAGAGAGTGTGACGCAGTGTTTAATAAAGGAGAAGAAGTATAGGAGACGGGAAACAGAAAGAACCCGCAGGGCAGGAGCACACAAACACACACACACACACACACACACACACACACACACACGTTCGTTTTACTACACTGTTAAAATAGAGTGATTTGTAACATCAAAACTAGTGGCAACTGAGCTGCCACCAACTTGAAGGATAAAAAACCTTAACTTTGCTGGAGTATTGAAACACATCATCCTGAGATGTTCTGAAACATCCCACCCTGTGTTGTAACACCACTTAATCAAGTGTTGTGTAACATCTTGTCAGGGACTGGGAGAGATAACAGAAAAGGGTTCTGTTTAGTGCAGAATCAGACATCTTGTCAGGGACTGGGAGAGATAACAGAAAAGGGTTCTGTTTAGTGCAGAATCAGACACCTTGTCAGGGACTGGGAGAGATAACAGAAAAGGGTTCTGTTTAGTGCAGAATCAGACACCTTGTCAGGGACTGGGAGAGATAACAGAAAAGGGTTCTGTTTAGTGCAGAATCAGACACCTTGTCAGGGACTGGGAGAGATAACAGAAAAGGGCTCTGTTTAGTGCAGAATCAGACACCTTGTCAGGGACTGGGAGAGATAACAGAAAAGGGTTCTGTTTAGTGCAGAATCAGACACCTTGTCAGGGACTGGGAGAGATAACAGAAGAGGGTTCTGTTTAGTGCAGAATCAGACACCTTGTCAGGGACTGGGAGAGATAACAGAAAAGGATTCTGTTTAGTGCAGAATCAGACACCTTGTCAGGGACTGGGAGAGATAACAGAAAAGGGTTCTGTTTAGTGCAGAATCAGACACCTTGTCAGGGACTGGGAGAGATAACAGAAGAGGGTTCTGTTTAGTGCAGAATCAGACATCTTGTCAGGGACTGGGAGAGATAACAGAAAAGGGTTCTGTTTAGTGCAGAATCAGACACCTTGTCAGGGACTGGGAGAGATAACAGAAAAGGGCTCTGTTTAGTGCAGAATCAGACACCTTGTCAGGGACTGGGAGAGATAACAGAAAAGGTTCTGTTTAGTGCAGAATTAGATCCCTTCTCTTTTGGTGTCGTGTCCTCTCTCTAAAGCGTCTAAACACCATTCTGATGTTTTGAATCCTGTCTAGTGCAGAACTAGATCCCTTTGTCTGAAGTGTCTTCATGTTTAACATGGGTTCATGCATTTGATCATTTGCCATGTTATACCATTTAGGCAGGCTTTGTCAAGCACACCAGCAGTAACTGGAGGTTGACCTGCAGAAATTCAGGACTCTGCCCTCACCTCTTCTGAATCTTGAATGTGGGAATGGGTGCTGTCCTCATTGGACGTTCATTTGCCAGACGGTTTAGATATCCATTCATCATGATTCATTACCCCTCATGGCACAACAAGCTTAATACTGATACAGAAAATATACTTGTATTTCTTCAAACAGCCATACAACGTTGTGTGAAACATTGTTTAATTACCCACAAGATGGGAAATGCAAGGTGATTCAAACCAGACTTCTAATGATTTTCTCTCTTCTTGGTTATCCTCATGAAAGATACTGACATGTGAAGTAACATGTTATTCCACAATTGCACAAAAATAACTGTCCATAGGCCCTTATAATCAATCAATATTTAGTGTTTGATGCTGCGTTTGACATGCACTGAAACCCCTAAAAGCATTTCCACAACACTCTCTTAAAAACATCCATATCCAGGTTGAAGAATCACTTTGGGTGTTTCAGAGTACTTTGTGTCTGTTTTAAACCAGATTATGTGTATTAATTACATTCTAACCCCTCCAAACACCAGATCTCAGCTTAGGTGCACTGCTTTTCATGGTTTCACTACACAATCAGGT